>NW_028276483.1:5000-248243 GCF_052056855.1 Sturnus vulgaris | reverse complement strand
TGGTCCTTGAGGTCTTCTTGAGAGGGTCATGAGGCAAAAATGAGGGAAACTTCACACCGACCCTTAGAGTGGTAGATGAGAGGCAGCCCTCAGGAAACGGTGGCCACCCAGAGCTGTTACTCCTAGCAGATTTTGGCTGGGAGCAAGCCTTGTATGTAGTGCTTTTTCAGGGGGAATATCAGTTTCAGCCGTGGGAACCTGCAAAAGGGGCTGGTACTTTTCCATAGGAAGGAAAGCACAGAGCCTTAGTGCTCCAGGAGCTGATGAGAGGCAGTCCTCAACATTCCAGGATCAGCCAGTCTTGCCAGGTGGCCCCCGGGGAGGCCCAGCCAGCCAGACCTGTTCCATGTTGCCTTGGTTCCATGGGGCCTCACAGTGTCACAATGTTCTCCTTGATTCCAGGAGTCCCTGTAGTGTCCCGATATTCTCCTTGTCACAATATTCTCCCTGCTTCTGTAGTGTAAACAATGGCCCCTTGCTTCCCTAAGGTCCTGCAGAGTCACCACGGCCCCTGGGCTCCATGTGGCCCTGCTGTGTAACAAAGGCTCCTTGGTTCTCTGGGCCGCACAGCTTCATCACTGACCCTTGGTTCCATTGGGGTCCCGAGTCTCACAAAGGTGCCCCTGATTGCATGAGGCACCAGAGTGTCAAAATGGTCTCTTTGGTTCCATGAGGTTCCGCAGTGTCCCCATGGTCGCTGTCAGAGGCTGGATGACATCAATGTCCCCAGACCCGTCGGGATGCTCGGAATGCCCGAGTGGGGCCGGGGCTGGGACAGACCTTGGAATGAGGTGGGACAGGGCCCCGTCCCCAGCCATGGCCTGGCAGATCTGCCAATCACACAGCAGGGGCAGAGCAAACCCAGCTGTGACTGCCTGAGCCGTCAATCAATCACACAGCAGGGGCAGCGCCCAGCCAGCTCTGATTGGCTGAGCCGTCAATCAATCACACAGCAGGGGCAGCGCCCAGCCAGCTCTGATTGGTTGAGCCGTCAATCAATCACACAGCAGGGTCACCGCCCAGCCAGCTCTGATTGGCTGAGCCGTCAATCAAGCACACAGCAGGGGCAGCGCCCACCCAGCTCTGATTGGCTGAGCCGTCAATCAATCCCACACAAAGGCAATGAAACACAGCAGTGCGTGGTAAGAAAGCAGATGTCCCTGAAAAGAGGAGAGCTTAGAAAACGCTAGGGATTTAAAAAATCGGGCATGACGTCAAGCCCTGGTCTGAATCCTGAAATCTCCTGGGTCTGTGTCTCAGCCACACTGGAAGCCTAGCAGCTGGTAGCTCTCTGCATATCTATCTGGAGATCTTCTGTCTTTCTGTCTCTTTTTTCTCTTTTAACCTTCTTATCCTCTTTTACTGGAATGTTTTTGGGTAGTTTAACATTTTTATGCCTAAAGGTTTCCATCTTACATGGGCCGAGTTAATGATGTTCCTGCTACGCTAAGTGATGCACGTTGAATTGGATGTTGTATGAAATCATTTGCCAAAGGAGCTCGGTTTTCTGTATTTTTCCAGTACACTTTTGTGTCGTTTTGACCTCTTGAGAATATCTGGCTGGGGTTTCTACTCTGCACCAAACTCGAGTAAAGGAGCCTTTGCTCACCCTCAGCATTTCAGTGTTCTGGGGTGTTACAGGCGCGCAGGCTCAGTACGGCCTCTTGTTTCCATGAGGCCCTGCTGTGTCACACTGGCCCTTGGTTCCATGAGCATCTGGAGTGTCACACAGCCTGATGATATTTGTCCTTGCGGCCTCTCCCATCCCAGTGCTCCAGGAATAGCCCCGAGCCACCTGTGAGGGACAGGCCCTGCTGGCCCAGGCCTGGGCTCAGGCCTTGGCCTTTCTGCTTCCTCCAACCAGCCCAGGCCTTGCTCAGCATTGCAGTTCCCTGCTCACAGCCTCGGGCTCCTGCAATCCTGGCCTCAAGGATCTGCTCTCACCACTCCCTGGGGAGCCTTTGGCAGTCCCTGCCCTCAGTGGGGCCAGTGATGCTCCAAGGGACTTGGAGTTTTGCTTCTGACTCCTTGAGCAGCTTCTTCAACCTTCTCTCAGTGCCTGGGGCTCCTGGACTCAGCCCCAAATCCACCGTTGGGGATCATTAAAATACAGAAAACCCTCAGGAGCTCTTTGTCTTCTTTCCAATGTCTTCCAGTCTCCAGGCCTTGTGCAGCTGCTTGGAGTCACTTTGGAGTTCTCTTAAGGAGGAAGATTTCAAGGTACAGCTCATGATTTTCAGTTTTATAAAAGGGAGTAATTTTTCTTTTTCAGTTCAAAGAAGAAGCAACTTAGGCATTCCCCAGGTGATCTTGATGCTGAATGTCTCCTTAGGAGGTGTGGGCCCACTGAAGAATGAGCCCCTTGCAGGCTGACCCTGTTTGGACAAGCTGCTCCCCAAGCCCAGCCTGGGGACATGTCTGACATGGCCCAGCTGGGACTGACATGCCTGGCCCTGCACCAGAAGCCCTTCCCCCTGAACTCTGCAGCTGGCTGTCCCTGCCCACTGCACCATGTCCCACGTGCTCTCCTCAGGGCTCTGCCTGCATCCAGGCCCAGGACAAGTATTCCTGTTTGTGAGGAAAGAAGGGAAAAGCCTGAGCAGGTTTTCCTAAACGACAAACCCCCACTGTAGAAGCACATGCTGAGTACAGGCTGCCTGGAACCTGGAATGATGACACCTTTCTACTAGGGACAGTGGGACCAGAAATGATGTCTGGATGCAGAATTCTCGGAGTCTTGCAGCTGAATTCTCTGTCCTTGTCCTTTCCCTGCATCTCTGTTGCAGATGGAAGCTGCTGGTGCCTTTCTCAGCTGTGACCTGTCTTTTGAATGCAGACAGATGTTCCCAGGTGTGTTAAGCAGGTGCTGCTCAATGTTTATGCAAAGCTTTGGTGTGCTCATGGAACCAAGGGGACCCTTGTGACACAGCGGGGGCTGATGGAACCAAGGAGACAGTTGTGACAGTTCAGAGCCTGACAGAAACAAGGCTCCATTGTGACACTGAAGGCAATTACGGAATCCACATCACTGTGACACAGCCAGGCCACGTGGAACCAATGGTCCCTGATGACAATGCAGGTCCAAGGAGACCATGGTGACACTATGGGACCGCATGGATCCAAGGGGCCACTGTGACACTGAAGAACTTCATGGAAGCCAGGGTGCAGTGTGACACAGCGGTGCCTGATTGGAACAAAGGAACCACTGTTGACAGCCCAGAAACTCCTGGAACCAAGGGGCTGTGGTGACACAGCAGGGCCACATGGAACCAAGGAGACCTGTGACATTTAGGAACCTCATGGAACCAAGAGTCCACTATGACACTGCAGAAACAAGGAGACCATTGGGACGTTGTGGAAGCTCACAGAACCAAGCAGCCCTCGAGACACTCCAGGGCCTCGTTGAAGCAGGGAGACCACTGTGACAGTCCAGAACCTCATGGAGCTAAGGCTCTCTTGTGACACAGCAGGCTCCCATGCAACCAATTGTCCATTGTGACAATGCAGATCCCAGGAGACCGTGGTTACACTACGGAAGCTCATGGAACCAAGGGTCCATTGTGACAAAGCAAGGCCTTGTGGAACCAAGGAGAGCATTGTGACGTAATGGAACCTCGTGGAACCAAGGGTCCGTTGTTAGAGTCCAGAACCAAGGACAGCATTGTGACAGTCCAGAACCTCATGGGACCAAGATTCCCTTGTTACACAGTGGCACTTGATGGAACCAAGGAGCCACTGTAGCACAGCAAAGCTGCATGAAACCTATGGTCCGTAGCGATACTGCGGATCCAGGGAAACCATGGCGATACCACGGAACCTCATGGAACCAAGGGTCCAGTGTGACCCAGCAGAACCTCTTGGAATCAAGGCACCCATGTTACACTATGGAACCTCATGGAGCCAAGGGTCCGGTGTGCCGTTGCGGGGCCTCACTGGAGCAAAGGACATGGTTGATGGGACAGAAGCTCATGGAAACGATGGGATATTGGGACATTGCAGAGCCTCATGGAACCAAGGAGACCACTGTGACACTGAGGAAGAATTATGGAAGCAAGCAGCCACTGTAGAACCAAGGAGAGCACTGTTGACAGTACAAAACCTCCTGGAACTGAGAGGCCATTGTTCTACAGCGAGGCCTCGGGGAACCAAGGGGCCATGGTGACACTGTGGGGCCTCATGAACCAAGTAGTCGTTGTGACACGGCGGGGCTGCTTGTAACCAACTGTCCATCGTGATACTGCAGATGCAAGAGACCGTGCTGACACTATGGCAGTTCATGGAACCGAGAGGCTGTTGTGACACACCAAGGCCTCGTGGCACCAAGGAGAGAGCATTGTGGCAGTGCAGAACTAAGGAGGCCATTTTGACAGTACAGACCCAAATGGAACCAAGGGTCCACTGTTATCCAGCAGGGCCTCGTGGAACCAAGGGGCCCTCGTGAAAGTGTGCAAGGGGCATAATGGAGTCAGGGACACCACTGATACTGAAATCTGCTGGATAGCAACTTTTGAACACAGTTTTGAGGATTTGAGAGCAGGTATTCTTTATTACACCATGGTGGTCACTTGGGCAATCCTTCATCTACTCGAGTGCACTGGCCACCAGGCAATCGGAGCTTTTATCACTCACACTGATGATGTATTCATTAGTTAACCCCACCTGGAATTTATTTGCCATAATTGCACCCCTTCTCACAAGTCCTTCTATGGTTCTTTGGAGTGTGTCTTCAACATGCACTGTCCTTTTTAGGTGACTGCTCTTTGATCCCCGCTTTTGAGGAAGGGCAATATTATTGTTGTGTATAACTTCTGCTTTTGTCAGCCTTGCAGAGCTGAGCTGACATTCTCCTTGCGTTTTGTGCACGCTCCGTTTGCCTCGGCTACATCCTTTGTGCGTTTCTCCAAGACTGTGCTCTTCTGTTCTCTGCCCTTGGTAAGTGTAAATGTTGTTCTGTTCTCCTGTCCTTGTCACAGTGCTCGCCCCACGAGGCGTGTCTGCAAGCCCCTCCAACCCATGGACTTGGGATGGGCAAGTGTTCCTGAGGGAACAGGGATGGGACAGCTGGGCTGGACTGGCCCAAGGGATGTTCCATTCCATGTCACACCACGATCAGCAATCAACTGGGAGAAGCAGGGGCATGGGGGATGGGGGGGGGGGGGGTGGGGGTGTGTCACCATCTGCCAACACAGGCCGAGGATTGTTCGATCTCAGAGGTGCAAACAGGTAAATAGCGGGGGACAAATCAGTTTATTCAACAACAGCAATGCATTTTTATTGAATGCCAAACAATTCAGTTGCGCTAGAGGGGAGAGATATAGGAAACGGAGTATAGAGAGAGAAAAGGAGGGGAAGGGGGAAGTAGCTACCAACAGACGAGACCAAGGTCATGGTGGGCCAGCCAATGGAAGGGTGGTCATCCGTGGGGAGTACTCAGGGTCTTCTCCAGAGGATCGCTCTTTTATAGTCCTTTTCCAAAGCGAGTGGCTTGTGGCCAAGAGGCGGGGAGATTTATGGAGCATTGTGTGGTGCTCCAAGAGACAGGTGCGGTCGTGCAGTACATGCAGGCTTCAGCTGGTACCATGACAGCAGAGTCCAGTGAGCACAACACACCTGCAAAGAGTCCCTTGGCAAGCACCCACCTCAAGCAGGCCAGAAAACCATTGTCCAGAGTCAACCTGGGCGGGGGTCCTTGAGGTCTTCTTGAGAGGGTCATGAGGCAAAAATGAGGGAAACTTCACACCGACCCTTAGAGTGGTAGATGAGAGGCAGCCCTCAGGAAACGGTGGCCACCCAGAGCTGTTACTCCTAGCAGATTTTGGCTGGGAGCAAGCCTTGTATGTAGTGCTTTTTCAGGGGGAATATCAGTTTCAGCCGTGGGAACCTGCAAAAGGGGCTGGTACTTTTCCATAGGAAGGAAAGCACAGAGCCTTAGTGCTCCAGGAGCTGATGAGAGGCAGTCCTCAACATTCCAGGATCAGCCAGTCTTGCCAGGTGGCCCCCGGGGAGGCCCAGCCAGCCAGACCTGTTCCATGTTGCCTTGGTTCCATGGGGCCTCACAGTGTCACAATGTTCTCCTTGATTCCAGGAGTCCCTGTAGTGTCCCGATATTCTCCTTGTCACAATATTCTCCCTGCTTCTGTAGTGTAAACAATGGCCCCTTGCTTCCCTAAGGTCCTGCAGAGTCACCACGGCCCCTGGGCTCCATGTGGCCCTGCTGTGTAACAAAGGCTCCTTGGTTCTCTGGGCCGCACAGCTTCATCACTGACCCTTGGTTCCATTGGGGTCCCGAGTCTCACAAAGGTGCCCCTGATTGCATGAGGCACCAGAGTGTCAAAATGGTCTCTTTGGTTCCATGAGGTTCCGCAGTGTCCCCATGGTCGCTGTCAGAGGCTGGATGACATCAATGTCCCCAGACCCGTCGGGATGCTCGGAATGCCCGAGTGGGGCCGGGGCTGGGACAGACCTTGGAATGAGGTGGGACAGGGCCCCGTCCCCAGCCATGGCCTGGCAGATCTGCCAATCACACAGCAGGGGCAGAGCAAACCCAGCTGTGACTGCCTGAGCCGTCAATCAATCACACAGCAGGGGCAGCGCCCAGCCAGCTCTGATTGGCTGAGCCGTCAATCAATCACACAGCAGGGGCAGCGCCCAGCCAGCTCTGATTGGTTGAGCCGTCAATCAATCACACAGCAGGGTCACCGCCCAGCCAGCTCTGATTGGCTGAGCCGTCAATCAAGCACACAGCAGGGGCAGCGCCCACCCAGCTCTGATTGGCTGAGCCGTCAATCAATCCCACACAAAGGCAATGAAACACAGCAGTGCGTGGTAAGAAAGCAGATGTCCCTGAAAAGAGGAGAGCTTAGAAAACGCTAGGGATTTAAAAAATCGGGCATGACGTCAAGCCCTGGTCTGAATCCTGAAATCTCCTGGGTCTGTGTCTCAGCCACACTGGAAGCCTAGCAGCTGGTAGCTCTCTGCATATCTATCTGGAGATCTTCTGTCTTTCTGTCTCTTTTTTCTCTTTTAACCTTCTTATCCTCTTTTACTGGAATGTTTTTGGGTAGTTTAACATTTTTATGCCTAAAGGTTTCCATCTTACATGGGCCGAGTTAATGATGTTCCTGCTACGCTAAGTGATGCACGTTGAATTGGATGTTGTATGAAATCATTTGCCAAAGGAGCTCGGTTTTCTGTATTTTTCCAGTACACTTTTGTGTCGTTTTGACCTCTTGAGAATATCTGGCTGGGGTTTCTACTCTGCACCAAACTCGAGTAAAGGAGCCTTTGCTCACCCTCAGCATTTCAGTGTTCTGGGGTGTTACAGGCGCGCAGGCTCAGTACGGCCTCTTGTTTCCATGAGGCCCTGCTGTGTCACACTGGCCCTTGGTTCCATGAGCATCTGGAGTGTCACACAGCCTGATGATATTTGTCCTTGCGGCCTCTCCCATCCCAGTGCTCCAGGAATAGCCCCGAGCCACCTGTGAGGGACAGGCCCTGCTGGCCCAGGCCTGGGCTCAGGCCTTGGCCTTTCTGCTTCCTCCAACCAGCCCAGGCCTTGCTCAGCATTGCAGTTCCCTGCTCACAGCCTCGGGCTCCTGCAATCCTGGCCTCAAGGATCTGCTCTCACCACTCCCTGGGGAGCCTTTGGCAGTCCCTGCCCTCAGTGGGGCCAGTGATGCTCCAAGGGACTTGGAGTTTTGCTTCTGACTCCTTGAGCAGCTTCTTCAACCTTCTCTCAGTGCCTGGGGCTCCTGGACTCAGCCCCAAATCCACCGTTGGGGATCATTAAAATACAGAAAACCCTCAGGAGCTCTTTGTCTTCTTTCCAATGTCTTCCAGTCTCCAGGCCTTGTGCAGCTGCTTGGAGTCACTTTGGAGTTCTCTTAAGGAGGAAGATTTCAAGGTACAGCTCATGATTTTCAGTTTTATAAAAGGGAGTAATTTTTCTTTTTCAGTTCAAAGAAGAAGCAACTTAGGCATTCCCCAGGTGATCTTGATGCTGAATGTCTCCTTAGGAGGTGTGGGCCCACTGAAGAATGAGCCCCTTGCAGGCTGACCCTGTTTGGACAAGCTGCTCCCCAAGCCCAGCCTGGGGACATGTCTGACATGGCCCAGCTGGGACTGACATGCCTGGCCCTGCACCAGAAGCCCTTCCCCCTGAACTCTGCAGCTGGCTGTCCCTGCCCACTGCACCATGTCCCACGTGCTCTCCTCAGGGCTCTGCCTGCATCCAGGCCCAGGACAAGTATTCCTGTTTGTGAGGAAAGAAGGGAAAAGCCTGAGCAGGTTTTCCTAAACGACAAACCCCCACTGTAGAAGCACATGCTGAGTACAGGCTGCCTGGAACCTGGAATGATGACACCTTTCTACTAGGGACAGTGGGACCAGAAATGATGTCTGGATGCAGAATTCTCGGAGTCTTGCAGCTGAATTCTCTGTCCTTGTCCTTTCCCTGCATCTCTGTTGCAGATGGAAGCTGCTGGTGCCTTTCTCAGCTGTGACCTGTCTTTTGAATGCAGACAGATGTTCCCAGGTGTGTTAAGCAGGTGCTGCTCAATGTTTATGCAAAGCTTTGGTGTGCTCATGGAACCAAGGGGACCCTTGTGACACAGCGGGGGCTGATGGAACCAAGGAGACAGTTGTGACAGTTCAGAGCCTGACAGAAACAAGGCTCCATTGTGACACTGAAGGCAATTACGGAATCCACATCACTGTGACACAGCCAGGCCACGTGGAACCAATGGTCCCTGATGACAATGCAGGTCCAAGGAGACCATGGTGACACTATGGGACCGCATGGATCCAAGGGGCCACTGTGACACTGAAGAACTTCATGGAAGCCAGGGTGCAGTGTGACACAGCGGTGCCTGATTGGAACAAAGGAACCACTGTTGACAGCCCAGAAACTCCTGGAACCAAGGGGCTGTGGTGACACAGCAGGGCCACATGGAACCAAGGAGACCTGTGACATTTAGGAACCTCATGGAACCAAGAGTCCACTATGACACTGCAGAAACAAGGAGACCATTGGGACGTTGTGGAAGCTCACAGAACCAAGCAGCCCTCGAGACACTCCAGGGCCTCGTTGAAGCAGGGAGACCACTGTGACAGTCCAGAACCTCATGGAGCTAAGGCTCTCTTGTGACACAGCAGGCTCCCATGCAACCAATTGTCCATTGTGACAATGCAGATCCCAGGAGACCGTGGTTACACTACGGAAGCTCATGGAACCAAGGGTCCATTGTGACAAAGCAAGGCCTTGTGGAACCAAGGAGAGCATTGTGACGTAATGGAACCTCGTGGAACCAAGGGTCCGTTGTTAGAGTCCAGAACCAAGGACAGCATTGTGACAGTCCAGAACCTCATGGGACCAAGATTCCCTTGTTACACAGTGGCACTTGATGGAACCAAGGAGCCACTGTAGCACAGCAAAGCTGCATGAAACCTATGGTCCGTAGCGATACTGCGGATCCAGGGAAACCATGGCGATACCACGGAACCTCATGGAACCAAGGGTCCAGTGTGACCCAGCAGAACCTCTTGGAATCAAGGCACCCATGTTACACTATGGAACCTCATGGAGCCAAGGGTCCGGTGTGCCGTTGCGGGGCCTCACTGGAGCAAAGGACATGGTTGATGGGACAGAAGCTCATGGAAACGATGGGATATTGGGACATTGCAGAGCCTCATGGAACCAAGGAGACCACTGTGACACTGAGGAAGAATTATGGAAGCAAGCAGCCACTGTAGAACCAAGGAGAGCACTGTTGACAGTACAAAACCTCCTGGAACTGAGAGGCCATTGTTCTACAGCGAGGCCTCGGGGAACCAAGGGGCCATGGTGACACTGTGGGGCCTCATGAACCAAGTAGTCGTTGTGACACGGCGGGGCTGCTTGTAACCAACTGTCCATCGTGATACTGCAGATGCAAGAGACCGTGCTGACACTATGGCAGTTCATGGAACCGAGAGGCTGTTGTGACACACCAAGGCCTCGTGGCACCAAGGAGAGAGCATTGTGGCAGTGCAGAACTAAGGAGGCCATTTTGACAGTACAGACCCAAATGGAACCAAGGGTCCACTGTTATCCAGCAGGGCCTCGTGGAACCAAGGGGCCCTCGTGAAAGTGTGCAAGGGGCATAATGGAGTCAGGGACACCACTGATACTGAAATCTGCTGGATAGCAACTTTTGAACACAGTTTTGAGGATTTGAGAGCAGGTATTCTTTATTACACCATGGTGGTCACTTGGGCAATCCTTCATCTACTCGAGTGCACTGGCCACCAGGCAATCGGAGCTTTTATCACTCACACTGATGATGTATTCATTAGTTAACCCCACCTGGAATTTATTTGCCATAATTGCACCCCTTCTCACAAGTCCTTCTATGGTTCTTTGGAGTGTGTCTTCAACATGCACTGTCCTTTTTAGGTGACTGCTCTTTGATCCCCGCTTTTGAGGAAGGGCAATATTATTGTTGTGTATAACTTCTGCTTTTGTCAGCCTTGCAGAGCTGAGCTGACATTCTCCTTGCGTTTTGTGCACGCTCCGTTTGCCTCGGCTACATCCTTTGTGCGTTTCTCCAAGACTGTGCTCTTCTGTTCTCTGCCCTTGGTAAGTGTAAATGTTGTTCTGTTCTCCTGTCCTTGTCACAGTGCTCGCCCCACGAGGCGTGTCTGCAAGCCCCTCCAACCCATGGACTTGGGATGGGCAAGTGTTCCTGAGGGAACAGGGATGGGACAGCTGGGCTGGACTGGCCCAAGGGATGTTCCATTCCATGTCACACCACGATCAGCAATCAACTGGGAGAAGCAGGGGCATGGGGGATGGGGGGGGGGGGGGTGGGGGTGTGTCACCATCTGCCAACACAGGCCGAGGATTGTTCGATCTCAGAGGTGCAAACAGGTAAATAGCGGGGGACAAATCAGTTTATTCAACAACAGCAATGCATTTTTATTGAATGCCAAACAATTCAGTTGCGCTAGAGGGGAGAGATATAGGAAACGGAGTATAGAGAGAGAAAAGGAGGGGAAGGGGGAAGTAGCTACCAACAGACGAGACCAAGGTCATGGTGGGCCAGCCAATGGAAGGGTGGTCATCCGTGGGGAGTACTCAGGGTCTTCTCCAGAGGATCGCTCTTTTATAGTCCTTTTCCAAAGCGAGTGGCTTGTGGCCAAGAGGCGGGGAGATTTATGGAGCATTGTGTGGTGCTCCAAGAGACAGGTGCGGTCGTGCAGTACATGCAGGCTTCAGCTGGTACCATGACAGCAGAGTCCAGTGAGCACAACACACCTGCAAAGAGTCCCTTGGCAAGCACCCACCTCAAGCAGGCCAGAAAACCATTGTCCAGAGTCAACCTGGGCGGGGGTCCTTGAGGTCTTCTTGAGAGGGTCATGAGGCAAAAATGAGGGAAACTTCACACCGACCCTTAGAGTGGTAGATGAGAGGCAGCCCTCAGGAAACGGTGGCCACCCAGAGCTGTTACTCCTAGCAGATTTTGGCTGGGAGCAAGCCTTGTATGTAGTGCTTTTTCAGGGGGAATATCAGTTTCAGCCGTGGGAACCTGCAAAAGGGGCTGGTACTTTTCCATAGGAAGGAAAGCACAGAGCCTTAGTGCTCCAGGAGCTGATGAGAGGCAGTCCTCAACATTCCAGGATCAGCCAGTCTTGCCAGGTGGCCCCCGGGGAGGCCCAGCCAGCCAGACCTGTTCCATGTTGCCTTGGTTCCATGGGGCCTCACAGTGTCACAATGTTCTCCTTGATTCCAGGAGTCCCTGTAGTGTCCCGATATTCTCCTTGTCACAATATTCTCCCTGCTTCTGTAGTGTAAACAATGGCCCCTTGCTTCCCTAAGGTCCTGCAGAGTCACCACGGCCCCTGGGCTCCATGTGGCCCTGCTGTGTAACAAAGGCTCCTTGGTTCTCTGGGCCGCACAGCTTCATCACTGACCCTTGGTTCCATTGGGGTCCCGAGTCTCACAAAGGTGCCCCTGATTGCATGAGGCACCAGAGTGTCAAAATGGTCTCTTTGGTTCCATGAGGTTCCGCAGTGTCCCCATGGTCGCTGTCAGAGGCTGGATGACATCAATGTCCCCAGACCCGTCGGGATGCTCGGAATGCCCGAGTGGGGCCGGGGCTGGGACAGACCTTGGAATGAGGTGGGACAGGGCCCCGTCCCCAGCCATGGCCTGGCAGATCTGCCAATCACACAGCAGGGGCAGAGCAAACCCAGCTGTGACTGCCTGAGCCGTCAATCAATCACACAGCAGGGGCAGCGCCCAGCCAGCTCTGATTGGCTGAGCCGTCAATCAATCACACAGCAGGGGCAGCGCCCAGCCAGCTCTGATTGGTTGAGCCGTCAATCAATCACACAGCAGGGTCACCGCCCAGCCAGCTCTGATTGGCTGAGCCGTCAATCAAGCACACAGCAGGGGCAGCGCCCACCCAGCTCTGATTGGCTGAGCCGTCAATCAATCCCACACAAAGGCAATGAAACACAGCAGTGCGTGGTAAGAAAGCAGATGTCCCTGAAAAGAGGAGAGCTTAGAAAACGCTAGGGATTTAAAAAATCGGGCATGACGTCAAGCCCTGGTCTGAATCCTGAAATCTCCTGGGTCTGTGTCTCAGCCACACTGGAAGCCTAGCAGCTGGTAGCTCTCTGCATATCTATCTGGAGATCTTCTGTCTTTCTGTCTCTTTTTTCTCTTTTAACCTTCTTATCCTCTTTTACTGGAATGTTTTTGGGTAGTTTAACATTTTTATGCCTAAAGGTTTCCATCTTACATGGGCCGAGTTAATGATGTTCCTGCTACGCTAAGTGATGCACGTTGAATTGGATGTTGTATGAAATCATTTGCCAAAGGAGCTCGGTTTTCTGTATTTTTCCAGTACACTTTTGTGTCGTTTTGACCTCTTGAGAATATCTGGCTGGGGTTTCTACTCTGCACCAAACTCGAGTAAAGGAGCCTTTGCTCACCCTCAGCATTTCAGTGTTCTGGGGTGTTACAGGCGCGCAGGCTCAGCACGGCCTCTTGTTTCCATGAGGCCCTGCTGTGTCACACTGGCCCTTGGTTCCATGAGCATCTGGAGTGTCACACAGCCTGATGACATTTGTCCTTGCGGCCTCTCCCATCCCAGTGCTCCAGGAATAGCCCCGAGCCACCTGTGAGGGACAGGCCCTGCTGGCCCAGGCCTGGGCTCAGGCCTTGGCCTTTCTGCTTCCTCCAACCAGCCCAGGCCTTGCTCAGCATTGCAGTTCCCTGCTCACAGCCTCGGGCTCCTGCAATCCTGGCCTCAAGGATCTGCTCTCACCACTCCCTGGGGAGCCTTTGGCAGTCCCTGCCCTCAGTGGGGCCAGTGATGCTCCAAGGGACTTGGAGTTTTGCTTCTGACTCCTTGAGCAGCTTCTTCAACCTTCTCTCAGTGCCTGGGGCTCCTGGACTCAGCCCCAAATCCACCGTTGGGGATCATTAAAATACAGAAAACCCTCAGGAGCTCTTTGTCTTCTTTCCAATGTCTTCCAGTCTCCAGGCCTTGTGCAGCTGCTTGGAGTCACTTTGGAGTTCTCTTAAGGAGGAAGATTTCAAGGTACAGCTCATGATTTTCAGTTTTATAAAAGGGAGTAATTTTTCTTTTTCAGTTCAAAGAAGAAGCAACTTAGGCATTCCCCAGGTGATCTTGATGCTGAATGTCTCCTTAGGAGGTGTGGGCCCACTGAAGAATGAGCCCCTTGCAGGCTGACCCTGTTTGGACAAGCTGCTCCCCAAGCCCAGCCTGGGGACATGTCTGACATGGCCCAGCTGGGACTGACATGCCTGGCCCTGCACCAGAAGCCCTTCCCCCTGAACTCTGCAGCTGGCTGTCCCTGCCCACTGCACCATGTCCCACGTGCTCTCCTCAGGGCTCTGCCTGCATCCAGGCCCAGGACAAGTATTCCTGTTTGTGAGGAAAGAAGGGAAAAGCCTGAGCAGGTTTTCCTAAACGACAAACCCCCACTGTAGAAGCACATGCTGAGTACAGGCTGCCTGGAACCTGGAATGATGACACCTTTCTACTAGGGACAGTGGGACCAGAAATGATGTCTGGATGCAGAATTCTCGGAGTCTTGCAGCTGAATTCTCTGTCCTTGTCCTTTCCCTGCATCTCTGTTGCAGATGGAAGCTGCTGGTGCCTTTCTCAGCTGTGACCTGTCTTTTGAATGCAGACAGATGTTCCCAGGTGTGTTAAGCAGGTGCTGCTCAATGTTTATGCAAAGCTTTGGTGTGCTCATGGAACCAAGGGGACCCTTGTGACACAGCGGGGGCTGATGGAACCAAGGAGACAGTTGTGACAGTTCAGAGCCTGACAGAAACAAGGCTCCATTGTGACACTGAAGGCAATTACGGAATCCACATCACTGTGACACAGCCAGGCCACGTGGAACCAATGGTCCCTGATGACAATGCAGGTCCAAGGAGACCATGGTGACACTATGGGACCGCATGGATCCAAGGGGCCACTGTGACACTGAAGAACTTCATGGAAGCCAGGGTGCAGTGTGACACAGCGGTGCCTGATTGGAACAAAGGAACCACTGTTGACAGCCCAGAAACTCCTGGAACCAAGGGGCTGTGGTGACACAGCAGGGCCACATGGAACCAAGGAGACCTGTGACATTTAGGAACCTCATGGAACCAAGAGTCCACTATGACACTGCAGAAACAAGGAGACCATTGGGACGTTGTGGAAGCTCACAGAACCAAGCAGCCCTCGAGACACTCCAGGGCCTCGTTGAAGCAGGGAGACCACTGTGACAGTCCAGAACCTCATGGAGCTAAGGCTCTCTTGTGACACAGCAGGCTCCCATGCAACCAATTGTCCATTGTGACAATGCAGATCCCAGGAGACCGTGGTTACACTACGGAAGCTCATGGAACCAAGGGTCCATTGTGACAAAGCAAGGCCTTGTGGAACCAAGGAGAGCATTGTGACGTAATGGAACCTCGTGGAACCAAGGGTCCGTTGTTAGAGTCCAGAACCAAGGACAGCATTGTGACAGTCCAGAACCTCATGGGACCAAGATTCCCTTGTTACACAGTGGCACTTGATGGAACCAAGGAGCCACTGTAGCACAGCAAAGCTGCATGAAACCTATGGTCCGTAGCGATACTGCGGATCCAGGGAAACCATGGCGATACCACGGAACCTCATGGAACCAAGGGTCCAGTGTGACCCAGCAGAACCTCTTGGAATCAAGGCACCCATGTTACACTATGGAACCTCA
Source organism: Sturnus vulgaris (assembly GCF_052056855.1). Lineage (NCBI taxonomy): Eukaryota > Metazoa > Chordata > Aves > Passeriformes > Sturnidae > Sturnus > Sturnus vulgaris. The sequence goes on along the minus strand of NW_028276483.1, from coordinate 232,982 downwards.
TGGAGCCAAGGGTCCGGTGTGCCGTTGCGGGGCCTCACTGGAGCAAAGGACATGGTTGATGGGACAGAAGCTCATGGAAACGATGGGATATTGGGACATTGCAGAGCCTCATGGAACCAAGGAGACCACTGTGACACTGAGGAAGAATTATGGAAGCAAGCAGCCACTGTAGAACCAAGGAGAGCACTGTTGACAGTACAAAACCTCCTGGAACTGAGAGGCCATTGTTCTACAGCGAGGCCTCGGGGAACCAAGGGGCCATGGTGACACTGTGGGGCCTCATGAACCAAGTAGTCGTTGTGACACGGCGGGGCTGCTTGTAACCAACTGTCCATCGTGATACTGCAGATGCAAGAGACCGTGCTGACACTATGGCAGTTCATGGAACCGAGAGGCTGTTGTGACACACCAAGGCCTCGTGGCACCAAGGAGAGAGCATTGTGGCAGTGCAGAACTAAGGAGGCCATTTTGACAGTACAGACCCAAATGGAACCAAGGGTCCACTGTTATCCAGCAGGGCCTCGTGGAACCAAGGGGCCCTCGTGAAAGTGTGCAAGGGGCATAATGGAGTCAGGGACACCACTGATACTGAAATCTGCTGGATAGCAACTTTTGAACACAGTTTTGAGGATTTGAGAGCAGGTATTCTTTATTACACCATGGTGGTCACTTGGGCAATCCTTCATCTACTCGAGTGCACTGGCCACCAGGCAATCGGAGCTTTTATCACTCACACTGATGATGTATTCATTAGTTAACCCCACCTGGAATTTATTTGCCATAATTGCACCCCTTCTCACAAGTCCTTCTATGGTTCTTTGGAGTGTGTCTTCAACATGCACTGTCCTTTTTAGGTGACTGCTCTTTGATCCCCGCTTTTGAGGAAGGGCAATATTATTGTTGTGTATAACTTCTGCTTTTGTCAGCCTTGCAGAGCTGAGCTGACATTCTCCTTGCGTTTTGTGCACGCTCCGTTTGCCTCGGCTACATCCTTTGTGCGTTTCTCCAAGACTGTGCTCTTCTGTTCTCTGCCCTTGGTAAGTGTAAATGTTGTTCTGTTCTCCTGTCCTTGTCACAGTGCTCGCCCCACGAGGCGTGTCTGCAAGCCCCTCCAACCCATGGACTTGGGATGGGCAAGTGTTCCTGAGGGAACAGGGATGGGACAGCTGGGCTGGACTGGCCCAAGGGATGTTCCATTCCATGTCACACCACGATCAGCAATCAACTGGGAGAAGCAGGGGCATGGGGGATGGGGGGGTGGGGGTGTGTCACCATCTGCCAACACAGGCCGAGGATTGTTCGATCTCAGAGGTGCAAACAGGTAAATAGCGGGGGACAAATCAGTTTATTCAACAACAGCAATGCATTTTTATTGAATGCCAAACAATTCAGTTGCGCTAGAGGGGAGAGATATAGGAAACGGAGTATAGAGAGAGAAAAGGAGGGGAAGGGGGAAGTAGCTACCAACAGACGAGACCAAGGTCATGGTGGGCCAGCCAATGGAAGGGTGGTCATCCGTGGGGAGTACTCAGGGTCTTCTCCAGAGGATCGCTCTTTCATAGTCCTTTTCCAAAGCGAGTGGCTTGTGGCCAAGAGGCGGGGAGATTTATGGAGCATTGTGTGGTGCTCCAAGAGACAGGTGCGGTCGTGCAGTACATGCAGGCTTCAGCTGGTACCATGACAGCAGAGTCCAGTGAGCACAACACACCTGCAAAGAGTCCCTTGGCAAGCACCCACCTCAAGCAGGCCAGAAAACCATTGTCCAGAGTCAACCTGGGCGGGGGTCCTTGAGGTCTTCTTGAGAGGGTCATGAGGCAAAAATGAGGGAAACTTCACACCGACCCTTAGAGTGGTAGATGAGAGGCAGCCCTCAGGAAACGGTGGCCACCCAGAGCTGTTACTCCTAGCAGATTTTGGCTGGGAGCAAGCCTTGTATGTAGTGCTTTTTCAGGGGGAATATCAGTTTCAGCCGTGGGAACCTGCAAAAGGGGCTGGTACTTTTCCATAGGAAGGAAAGCACAGAGCCTTAGTGCTCCAGGAGCTGATGAGAGGCAGTCCTCAACATTCCAGGATCAGCCAGTCTTGCCAGGTGGCCCCCGGGGAGGCCCAGCCAGCCAGACCTGTTCCATGTTGCCTTGGTTCCATGGGGCCTCACAGTGTCACAATGTTCTCCTTGATTCCAGGAGTCCCTGTAGTGTCCCGATATTCTCCTTGTCACAATATTCTCCCTGCTTCTGTAGTGTAAACAATGGCCCCTTGCTTCCCTAAGGTCCTGCAGAGTCACCACGGCCCCTGGGCTCCATGTGGCCCTGCTGTGTAACAAAGGCTCCTTGGTTCTCTGGGCCGCACAGCTTCATCACTGACCCTTGGTTCCATTGGGGTCCCGAGTCTCACAAAGGTGCCCCTGATTGCATGAGGCACCAGAGTGTCAAAATGGTCTCTTTGGTTCCATGAGGTTCCGCAGTGTCCCCATGGTCGCTGTCAGAGGCTGGATGACATCAATGTCCCCAGACCCGTCGGGATGCTCGGAATGCCCGAGTGGGGCCGGGGCTGGGACAGACCTTGGAATGAGGTGGGACAGGGCCCCGTCCCCAGCCATGGCCTGGCAGATCTGCCAATCACACAGCAGGGGCAGAGCAAACCCAGCTGTGACTGCCTGAGCCGTCAATCAATCACACAGCAGGAGCAGCGCCCAGCCAGCTCTGATTGGCTGAGCCGTCAATCAATCACACAGCAGGGGCAGCGCCCAGCCAGCTCTGATTGGTTGAGCCGTCAATCAATCACACAGCAGGGTCACCGCCCAGCCAGCTCTGATTGGCTGAGCCGTCAATCAAGCACACAGCAGGGGCAGCGCCCACCCAGCTCTGATTGGCTGAGCCGTCAATCAATCCCACACAAAGGCAATGAAACACAGCAGTGCGTGGTAAGAAAGCAGATGTCCCTGAAAAGAGGAGAGCTTAGAAAACGCTAGGGATTTAAAAAATCGGGCATGACGTCAAGCCCTGGTCTGAATCCTGAAATCTCCTGGGTCTGTGTCTCAGCCACACTGGAAGCCTAGCAGCTGGTAGCTCTCTGCATATCTATCTGGAGATCTTCTGTCTTTCTGTCTCTTTTTTCTCTTTTAACCTTCTTATCCTCTTTTACTGGAATGTTTTTGGGTAGTTTAACATTTTTATGCCTAAAGGTTTCCATCTTACATGGGCCGAGTTAATGATGTTCCTGCTACGCTAAGTGATGCACGTTGAATTGGATGTTGTATGAAATCATTTGCCAAAGGAGCTTGGTTTTCTGTATTTTTCCAGTACACTTTTGTGTCGTTTTGACCTCTTGAGAATATCTGGCTGGGGTTTCTACTCTGCACCAAACTCGAGTAAAGGAGCCTTTGCTCACCCTCAGCATTTCAGTGTTCTGGGGTGTTACAGGCGCGCAGGCTCAGCACGGCCTCTTGTTTCCATGAGGCCCTGCTGTGTCACACTGGCCCTTGGTTCCATGAGCATCTGGAGTGTCACACAGCTTGATGACATTTGTCCTTGCTGCCTCTCCCATCCCAGTGCTCCAGGAATAGCCCCGAGCCACCTGTGAGGGACAGGCCCTGCTGGCCCAGGCCTGGGCTCAGGCCTTGGCCTTTCTGCTTCCTCCAACCAGCCCAGGCCTTGCTCAGCATTGCAGTTCCCTGCTCACAGCCTCGGGCTCCTGCAATCCTGGCCTCAAGGATCTGCTCTCACCACTCCCTGGGGAGCCTTTGGCAGTCCCTGCCCTCAGTGGGGCCAGTGATGCTCCAAGGGACTTGGAGTTTTGCTTCTGACTCCTTGAGCAGCTTCTTCAACCTTCTCTCAGTGCCTGGGGCTCCTGGACTCAGCCCCAAATCCACCGTTGGGGATCATTAAAATACAGAAAACCCTCAGGAGCTCTTTGTCTTCTTTCCAATGTCTTCCAGTCTCCAGGCCTTGTGCAGCTGCTTGGAGTCACTTTGGAGTTCTCTTAAGGAGGAAGATTTCAAGGTACAGCTCATGATTTTCAGTTTTATAAAAGGGAGTAATTTTTCTTTTTCAGTTCAAAGAAGAAGCAACTTAGGCATTCCCCAGGTGATCTTGATGCTGAATGTCTCCTTAGGAGGTGTGGGCCCACTGAAGAATGAGCCCCTTGCAGGCTGACCCTGTTTGGACAAGCTGCTCCCCAAGCCCAGCCTGGGGACATGTCTGACATGGCCCAGCTGGGACTGACATGCCTGGCCCTGCACCAGAAGCCCTTCCCCCTGAACTCTGCAGCTGGCTGTCCCTGCCCACTGCACCATGTCCCACGTGCTCTCCTCAGGGCTCTGCCTGCATCCAGGCCCAGGACAAGTATTCCTGTTTGTGAGGAAAGAAGGGAAAAGCCTGAGCAGGTTTTCCTAAACGACAAACCCCCACTGTAGAAGCACATGCTGAGTACAGGCTGCCTGGAACCTGGAATGATGACACCTTTCTACTAGGGACAGTGGGACCAGAAATGATGTCTGGATGCAGAATTCTCGGAGTCTTGCAGCTGAATTCTCTGTCCTTGTCCTTTCCCTGCATCTCTGTTGCAGATGGAAGCTGCTGGTGCCTTTCTCAGCTGTGACCTGTCTTTTGAATGCAGACAGATGTTCCCAGGTGTGTTAAGCAGGTGCTGCTCAATGTTTATGCAAAGCTTTGGTGTGCTCATGGAACCAAGGGGACCCTTGTGACACAGCGGGGGCTGATGGAACCAAGGAGACAGTTGTGACAGTTCAGAGCCTGACAGAAACAAGGCTCCATTGTGACACTGAAGGCAATTACGGAATCCACATCACTGTGACACAGCCAGGCCACGTGGAACCAATGGTCCCTGATGACAATGCAGGTCCAAGGAGACCATGGTGACACTATGGGACCGCATGGATCCAAGGGGCCACTGTGACACTGAAGAACTTCATGGAAGCCAGGGTGCAGTGTGACACAGCGGTGCCTGATTGGAACAAAGGAACCACTGTTGACAGCCCAGAAACTCCTGGAACCAAGGGGCTGTGGTGACACAGCAGGGCCACATGGAACCAAGGAGACCTGTGACATTTAGGAACCTCATGGAACCAAGAGTCCACTATGACACTGCAGAAACAAGGAGACCATTGGGACGTTGTGGAAGCTCACAGAACCAAGCAGCCCTCGAGACACTCCAGGGCCTCGTTGAAGCAGGGAGACCACTGTGACAGTCCAGAACCTCATGGAGCTAAGGCTCTCTTGTGACACAGCAGGCTCCCATGCAACCAATTGTCCATTGTGACAATGCAGATCCCAGGAGACCGTGGTTACACTACGGAAGCTCATGGAACCAAGGGTCCATTGTGACAAAGCAAGGCCTTGTGGAACCAAGGAGAGCATTGTGACGTAATGGAACCTCGTGGAACCAAGGGTCCGTTGTTAGAGTCCAGAACCAAGGACAGCATTGTGACAGTCCAGAACCTCATGGGACCAAGATTCCCTTGTTACACAGTGGCACTTGATGGAACCAAGGAGCCACTGTAGCACAGCAAAGCTGCATGAAACCTATGGTCCGTAGCGATACTGCGGATCCAGGGAAACCATGGCGATACCACGGAACCTCATGGAACCAAGGGTCCAGTGTGACCCAGCAGAACCTCTTGGAATCAAGGCACCCATGTTACACTATGGAACCTCATGGAGCCAAGGGTCCGGTGTGCCGTTGCGGGGCCTCACTGGAGCAAAGGACATGGTTGATGGGACAGAAGCTCATGGAAACGATGGGATATTGGGACATTGCAGAGCCTCATGGAACCAAGGAGACCACTGTGACACTGAGGAAGAATTATGGAAGCAAGCAGCCACTGTAGAACCAAGGAGAGCACTGTTGACAGTACAAAACCTCCTGGAACTGAGAGGCCATTGTTCTACAGCGAGGCCTCGGGGAACCAAGGGGCCATGGTGACACTGTGGGGCCTCATGAACCAAGTAGTCGTTGTGACACGGCGGGGCTGCTTGTAACCAATTGTCCATCGTGATACTGCAGATGCAAGAGACCGTGCTGACACTATGGCAGTTCATGGAACCGAGAGGCTGTTGTGACACACCAAGGCCTCGTGGCACCAAGGAGAGAGCATTGTGGCAGTGCAGAACTAAGGAGGCCATTTTGACAGTACAGACCCAAATGGAACCAAGGGTCCACTGTTATCCAGCAGGGCCTCGTGGAACCAAGGGGCCCTCGTGAAAGTGTGCAAGGGGCATAATGGAGTCAGGGACACCACTGATACTGAAATCTGCTGGATAGCAACTTTTGAACACAGTTTTGAGGATTTGAGAGCAGGTATTCTTTATTACACCATGGTGGTCACTTGGGCAATCCTTCATCTACTCGAGTGCACTGGCCACCAGGCAATCGGAGCTTTTATCACTCACACTGATGATGTATTCATTAGTTAACCCCACCTGGAATTTATTTGCCATAATTGCACCCCTTCTCACAAGTCCTTCTATGGTTCTTTGGAGTGTGTCTTCAACATGCACTGTCCTTTTTAGGTGACTGCTCTTTGATCCCCGCTTTTGAGGAAGGGCAATATTATTGTTGTGTATAACTTCTGCTTTTGTCAGCCTTGCAGAGCTGAGCTGACATTCTCCTTGCGTTTTGTGCACGCTCCGTTTGCCTCGGCTACATCCTTTGTGCGTTTCTCCAAGACTGTGCTCTTCTGTTCTCTGCCCTTGGTAAGTGTAAATGTTGTTCTGTTCTCCTGTCCTTGTCACAGTGCTCGCCCCACGAGGCGTGTCTGCAAGCCCCTCCAACCCATGGACTTGGGATGGGCAAGTGTTCCTGAGGGAACAGGGATGGGACAGCTGGGCTGGACTGGCCCAAGGGATGTTCCATTCCATGTCACACCACGATCAGCAATCAACTGGGAGAAGCAGGGGCATGGGGGATGGGGGGGGGGGGGGTGGGGGTGTGTCACCATCTGCCAACACAGGCCGAGGATTGTTCGATCTCAGAGGTGCAAACAGGTAAATAGCGGGGGACAAATCAGTTTATTCAACAACAGCAATGCATTTTTATTGAATGCCAAACAATTCAGTTGCGCTAGAGGGGAGAGATATAGGAAACGGAGTATAGAGAGAGAAAAGGAGGGGAAGGGGGAAGTAGCTACCAACAGACGAGACCAAGGTCATGGTGGGCCAGCCAATGGAAGGGTGGTCATCCGTGGGGAGTACTCAGGGTCTTCTCCAGAGGATCGCTCTTTTATAGTCCTTTTCCAAAGCGAGTGGCTTGTGGCCAAGAGGCGGGGAGATTTATGGAGCATTGTGTGGTGCTCCAAGAGACAGGTGCGGTCGTGCAGTACATGCAGGCTTCAGCTGGTACCATGACAGCAGAGTCCAGTGAGCACAACACACCTGCAAAGAGTCCCTTGGCAAGCACCCACCTCAAGCAGGCCAGAAAACCATTGTCCAGAGTCAACCTGGGCGGGGGTCCTTGAGGTCTTCTTGAGAGGGTCATGAGGCAAAAATGAGGGAAACTTCACACCGACCCTTAGAGTGGTAGATGAGAGGCAGCCCTCAGGAAACGGTGGCCACCCAGAGCTGTTACTCCTAGCAGATTTTGGCTGGGAGCAAGCCTTGTATGTAGTGCTTTTTCAGGGGGAATATCAGTTTCAGCCGTGGGAACCTGCAAAAGGGGCTGGTACTTTTCCATAGGAAGGAAAGCACAGAGCCTTAGTGCTCCAGGAGCTGATGAGAGGCAGTCCTCAACATTCCAGGATCAGCCAGTCTTGCCAGGTGGCCCCCGGGGAGGCCCAGCCAGCCAGACCTGTTCCATGTTGCCTTGGTTCCATGGGGCCTCACAGTGTCACAATGTTCTCCTTGATTCCAGGAGTCCCTGTAGTGTCCCGATATTCTCCTTGTCACAATATTCTCCCTGCTTCTGTAGTGTAAACAATGGCCCCTTGCTTCCCTAAGGTCCTGCAGAGTCACCACGGCCCCTGGGCTCCATGTGGCCCTGCTGTGTAACAAAGGCTCCTTGGTTCTCTGGGCCGCACAGCTTCATCACTGACCCTTGGTTCCATTGGGGTCCCGAGTCTCACAAAGGTGCCCCTGATTGCATGAGGCACCAGAGTGTCAAAATGGTCTCTTTGGTTCCATGAGGTTCCGCAGTGTCCCCATGGTCGCTGTCAGAGGCTGGATGACATCAATGTCCCCAGACCCGTCGGGATGCTCGGAATGCCCGAGTGGGGCCGGGGCTGGGACAGACCTTGGAATGAGGTGGGACAGGGCCCCGTCCCCAGCCATGGCCTGGCAGATCTGCCAATCACACAGCAGGGGCAGAGCAAACCCAGCTGTGACTGCCTGAGCCGTCAATCAATCACACAGCAGGGGCAGCGCCCAGCCAGCTCTGATTGGCTGAGCCGTCAATCAATCACACAGCAGGGGCAGCGCCCAGCCAGCTCTGATTGGTTGAGCCGTCAATCAATCACACAGCAGGGTCACCGCCCAGCCAGCTCTGATTGGCTGAGCCGTCAATCAAGCACACAGCAGGGGCAGCGCCCACCCAGCTCTGATTGGCTGAGCCGTCAATCAATCCCACACAAAGGCAATGAAACACAGCAGTGCGTGGTAAGAAAGCAGATGTCCCTGAAAAGAGGAGAGCTTAGAAAACGCTAGGGATTTAAAAAATCGGGCATGACGTCAAGCCCTGGTCTGAATCCTGAAATCTCCTGGGTCTGTGTCTCAGCCACACTGGAAGCCTAGCAGCTGGTAGCTCTCTGCATATCTATCTGGAGATCTTCTGTCTTTCTGTCTCTTTTTTCTCTTTTAACCTTCTTATCCTCTTTTACTGGAATGTTTTTGGGTAGTTTAACATTTTTATGCCTAAAGGTTTCCATCTTACATGGGCCGAGTTAATGATGTTCCTGCTACGCTAAGTGATGCACGTTGAATTGGATGTTGTATGAAATCATTTGCCAAAGGAGCTCGGTTTTCTGTATTTTTCCAGTACACTTTTGTGTCGTTTTGACCTCTTGAGAATATCTGGCTGGGGTTTCTACTCTGCACCAAACTCGAGTAAAGGAGCCTTTGCTCACCCTCAGCATTTCAGTGTTCTGGGGTGTTACAGGCGCGCAGGCTCAGCACGGCCTCTTGTTTCCATGAGGCCCTGCTGTGTCACACTGGCCCTTGGTTCCATGAGCATCTGGAGTGTCACACAGCCTGATGATATTTGTCCTTGCGGCCTCTCCCATCCCAGTGCTCCAGGAATAGCCCCGAGCCACCTGTGAGGGACAGGCCCTGCTGGCCCAGGCCTGGGCTCAGGCCTTGGCCTTTCTGCTTCCTCCAACCAGCCCAGGCCTTGCTCAGCATTGCAGTTCCCTGCTCACAGCCTCGGGCTCCTGCAATCCTGGCCTCAAGGATCTGCTCTCACCACTCCCTGGGGAGCCTTTGGCAGTCCCTGCCCTCAGTGGGGCCAGTGATGCTCCAAGGGACTTGGAGTTTTGCTTCTGACTCCTTGAGCAGCTTCTTCAACCTTCTCTCAGTGCCTGGGGCTCCTGGACTCAGCCCCAAATCCACCGTTGGGGATCATTAAAATACAGAAAACCCTCAGGAGCTCTTTGTCTTCTTTCCAATGTCTTCCAGTCTCCAGGCCTTGTGCAGCTGCTTGGAGTCACTTTGGAGTTCTCTTAAGGAGGAAGATTTCAAGGTACAGCTCATGATTTTCAGTTTTATAAAAGGGAGTAATTTTTCTTTTTCAGTTCAAAGAAGAAGCAACTTAGGCATTCCCCAGGTGATCTTGATGCTGAATGTCTCCTTAGGAGGTGTGGGCCCACTGAAGAATGAGCCCCTTGCAGGCTGACCCTGTTTGGACAAGCTGCTCCCCAAGCCCAGCCTGGGGACATGTCTGACATGGCCCAGCTGGGACTGACATGCCTGGCCCTGCACCAGAAGCCCTTCCCCCTGAACTCTGCAGCTGGCTGTCCCTGCCCACTGCACCATGTCCCACGTGCTCTCCTCAGGGCTCTGCCTGCATCCAGGCCCAGGACAAGTATTCCTGTTTGTGAGGAAAGAAGGGAAAAGCCTGAGCAGGTTTTCCTAAACGACAAACCCCCACTGTAGAAGCACATGCTGAGTACAGGCTGCCTGGAACCTGGAATGATGACACCTTTCTACTAGGGACAGTGGGACCAGAAATGATGTCTGGATGCAGAATTCTCGGAGTCTTGCAGCTGAATTCTCTGTCCTTGTCCTTTCCCTGCATCTCTGTTGCAGATGGAAGCTGCTGGTGCCTTTCTCAGCTGTGACCTGTCTTTTGAATGCAGACAGATGTTCCCAGGTGTGTTAAGCAGGTGCTGTTCAATGTTTATGCAAAGCTTTGGTGTGCTCATGGAACCAAGGGGACCCTTGTGACACAGCGGGGGCTGATGGAACCAAGGAGACAGTTGTGACAGTTCAGAGCCTGACAGAAACAAGGCTCCATTGTGACACTGAAGGCAATTACGGAATCCACATCACTGTGACACAGCCAGGCCACGTGGAACCAATGGTCCCTGATGACAATGCAGGTCCAAGGAGACCATGGTGACACTATGGGACCGCATGGATCCAAGGGGCCACTGTGACACTGAAGAACTTCATGGAAGCCAGGGTGCAGTGTGACACAGCGGTGCCTGATTGGAACAAAGGAACCACTGTTGACAGCCCAGAAACTCCTGGAACCAAGGGGCTGTGGTGACACAGCAGGGCCACATGGAACCAAGGAGACCTGTGACATTTAGGAACCTCATGGAACCAAGAGTCCACTATGACACTGCAGAAACAAGGAGACCATTGGGACGTTGTGGAAGCTCACAGAACCAAGCAGCCCTCGAGACACTCCAGGGCCTCGTTGAAGCAGGGAGACCACTGTGACAGTCCAGAACCTCATGGAGCTAAGGCTCTCTTGTGACACAGCAGGCTCCCATGCAACCAATTGTCCATTGTGACAATGCAGATCCCAGGAGACCGTGGTTACACTACGGAAGCTCATGGAACCAAGGGTCCATTGTGACAAAGCAAGGCCTTGTGGAACCAAGGAGAGCATTGTGACGTAATGGAACCTCGTGGAACCAAGGGTCCGTTGTTAGAGTCCAGAACCAAGGACAGCATTGTGACAGTCCAGAACCTCATGGGACCAAGATTCCCTTGTTACACAGTGGCACTTGATGGAACCAAGGAGCCACTGTAGCACAGCAAAGCTGCATGAAACCTATGGTCCGTAGCGATACTGCGGATCCAGGGAAACCATGGCGATACCACGGAACCTCATGGAACCAAGGGTCCAGTGTGACCCAGCAGAACCTCTTGGAATCAAGGCACCCATGTTACACTATGGAACCTCATGGAGCCAAGGGTCCGGTGTGCCGTTGCGGGGCCTCACTGGAGCAAAGGACATGGTTGATGGGACAGAAGCTCATGGAAACGATGGGATATTGGGACATTGCAGAGCCTCATGGAACCAAGGAGACCACTGTGACACTGAGGAAGAATTATGGAAGCAAGCAGCCACTGTAGAACCAAGGAGAGCACTGTTGACAGTACAAAACCTCCTGGAACTGAGAGGCCATTGTTCTACAGCGAGGCCTCGGGGAACCAAGGGGCCATGGTGACACTGTGGGGCCTCATGAACCAAGTAGTCGTTGTGACACGGCGGGGCTGCTTGTAACCAATTGTCCATCGTGATACTGCAGATGCAAGAGACCGTGCTGACACTATGGCAGTTCATGGAACCGAGAGGCTGTTGTGACACACCAAGGCCTCGTGGCACCAAGGAGAGAGCATTGTGGCAGTGCAGAACTAAGGAGGCCATTTTGACAGTACAGACCCAAATGGAACCAAGGGTCCACTGTTATCCAGCAGGGCCTCGTGGAACCAAGGGGCCCTCGTGAAAGTGTGCAAGGGGCATAATGGAGTCAGGGACACCACTGATACTGAAATCTGCTGGATAGCAACTTTTGAACACAGTTTTGAGGATTTGAGAGCAGGTATTCTTTATTACACCATGGTGGTCACTTGGGCAATCCTTCATCTACTCGAGTGCACTGGCCACCAGGCAATCGGAGCTTTTATCACTCACACTGATGATGTATTCATTAGTTAACCCCACCTGGAATTTATTTGCCATAATTGCACCCCTTCTCACAAGTCCTTCTATGGTTCTTTGGAGTGTGTCTTCAACATGCACTGTCCTTTTTAGGTGACTGCTCTTTGATCCCCGCTTTTGAGGAAGGGCAATATTATTGTTGTGTATAACTTCTGCTTTTGTCAGCCTTGCAGAGCTGAGCTGACATTCTCCTTGCGTTTTGTGCACGCTCCGTTTGCCTCGGCTACATCCTTTGTGCGTTTCTCCAAGACTGTGCTCTTCTGTTCTCTGCCCTTGGTAAGTGTAAATGTTGTTCTGTTCTCCTGTCCTTGTCACAGTGCTCGCCCCACGAGGCGTGTCTGCAAGCCCCTCCAACCCATGGACTTGGGATGGGCAAGTGTTCCTGAGGGAACAGGGATGGGACAGCTGGGCTGGACTGGCCCAAGGGATGTTCCATTCCATGTCACACCACGATCAGCAATCAACTGGGAGAAGCAGGGGCATGGGGGATGGGGGGGGGGGGGGGTGGGGGTGTGTCACCATCTGCCAACACAGGCCGAGGATTGTTCGATCTCAGAGGTGCAAACAGGTAAATAGCGGGGGACAAATCAGTTTATTCAACAACAGCAATGCATTTTTATTGAATGCCAAACAATTCAGTTGCGCTAGAGGGGAGAGATATAGGAAACGGAGTATAGAGAGAGAAAAGGAGGGGAAGGGGGAAGTAGCTACCAACAGACGAGACCAAGGTCATGGTGGGCCAGCCAATGGAAGGGTGGTCATCCGTGGGGAGTACTCAGGGTCTTCTCCAGAGGATCGCTCTTTTATAGTCCTTTTCCAAAGCGAGTGGCTTGTGGCCAAGAGGCGGGGAGATTTATGGAGCATTGTGTGGTGCTCCAAGAGACAGGTGCGGTCGTGCAGTACATGCAGGCTTCAGCTGGTACCATGACAGCAGAGTCCAGTGAGCACAACACACCTGCAAAGAGTCCCTTGGCAAGCACCCACCTCAAGCAGGCCAGAAAACCATTGTCCAGAGTCAACCTGGGCGGGGGTCCTTGAGGTCTTCTTGAGAGGGTCATGAGGCAAAAATGAGGGAAACTTCACACCGACCCTTAGAGTGGTAGATGAGAGGCAGCCCTCAGGAAACGGTGGCCACCCAGAGCTGTTACTCCTAGCAGATTTTGGCTGGGAGCAAGCCTTGTATGTAGTGCTTTTTCAGGGGGAATATCAGTTTCAGCCGTGGGAACCTGCAAAAGGGGCTGGTACTTTTCCATAGGAAGGAAAGCACAGAGCCTTAGTGCTCCAGGAGCTGATGAGAGGCAGTCCTCAACATTCCAGGATCAGCCAGTCTTGCCAGGTGGCCCCCGGGGAGGCCCAGCCAGCCAGACCTGTTCCATGTTGCCTTGGTTCCATGGGGCCTCACAGTGTCACAATGTTCTCCTTGATTCCAGGAGTCCCTGTAGTGTCCCGATATTCTCCTTGTCACAATATTCTCCCTGCTTCTGTAGTGTAAACAATGGCCCCTTGCTTCCCTAAGGTCCTGCAGAGTCACCACGGCCCCTGGGCTCCATGTGGCCCTGCTGTGTAACAAAGGCTCCTTGGTTCTCTGGGCCGCACAGCTTCATCACTGACCCTTGGTTCCATTGGGGTCCCGAGTCTCACAAAGGTGCCCCTGATTGCATGAGGCACCAGAGTGTCAAAATGGTCTCTTTGGTTCCATGAGGTTCCGCAGTGTCCCCATGGTCGCTGTCAGAGGCTGGATGACATCAATGTCCCCAGACCCGTCGGGATGCTCGGAATGCCCGAGTGGGGCCGGGGCTGGGACAGACCTTGGAATGAGGTGGGACAGGGCCCCGTCCCCAGCCATGGCCTGGCAGATCTGCCAATCACACAGCAGGGGCAGAGCAAACCCAGCTGTGACTGCCTGAGCCGTCAATCAATCACACAGCAGGGGCAGCGCCCAGCCAGCTCTGATTGGCTGAGCCGTCAATCAATCACACAGCAGGGGCAGCGCCCAGCCAGCTCTGATTGGTTGAGCCGTCAATCAATCACACAGCAGGGTCACCGCCCAGCCAGCTCTGATTGGCTGAGCCGTCAATCAAGCACACAGCAGGGGCAGCGCCCACCCAGCTCTGATTGGCTGAGCCGTCAATCAATCCCACACAAAGGCAATGAAACACAGCAGTGCGTGGTAAGAAAGCAGATGTCCCTGAAAAGAGGAGAGCTTAGAAAACGCTAGGGATTTAAAAAATCGGGCATGACGTCAAGCCCTGGTCTGAATCCTGAAATCTCCTGGGTCTGTGTCTCAGCCACACTGGAAGCCTAGCAGCTGGTAGCTCTCTGCATATCTATCTGGAGATCTTCTGTCTTTCTGTCTCTTTTTTCTCTTTTAACCTTCTTATCCTCTTTTACTGGAATGTTTTTGGGTAGTTTAACATTTTTATGCCTAAAGGTTTCCGTCTTACATGGGCCGAGTTAATGATGTTCCTGCTACGCTAAGTGATGCACGTTGAATTGGATGTTGTATGAAATCATTTGCCAAAGGAGCTCGGTTTTCTGTATTTTTCCAGTACACTTTTGTGTCGTTTTGACCTCTTGAGAATATCTGGCTGGGGTTTCTACTCTGCACCAAACTCGAGTAAAGGAGCCTTTGCTCACCCTCAGCATTTCAGTGTTCTGGGGTGTTACAGGCGCGCAGGCTCAGCACGGCCTCTTGTTTCCATGAGGCCCTGCTGTGTCACACTGGCCCTTGGTTCCATGAGCATCTGGAGTGTCACACAGCCTGATGATATTTGTCCTTGCGGCCTCTCCCATCCCAGTGCTCCAGGAATAGCCCCGAGCCACCTGTGAGGGACAGGCCCTGCTGGCCCAGGCCTGGGCTCAGGCCTTGGCCTTTCTGCTTCCTCCAACCAGCCCAGGCCTTGCTCAGCATTGCAGTTCCCTGCTCACAGCCTCGGGCTCCTGCAATCCTGGCCTCAAGGATCTGCTCTCACCACTCCCTGGGGAGCCTTTGGCAGTCCCTGCCCTCAGTGGGGCCAGTGATGCTCCAAGGGACTTGGAGTTTTGCTTCTGACTCCTTGAGCAGCTTCTTCAACCTTCTCTCAGTGCCTGGGGCTCCTGGACTCAGCCCCAAATCCACCGTTGGGGATCATTAAAATACAGAAAACCCTCAGGAGCTCTTTGTCTTCTTTCCAATGTCTTCCAGTCTCCAGGCCTTGTGCAGCTGCTTGGAGTCACTTTGGAGTTCTCTTAAGGAGGAAGATTTCAAGGTACAGCTCATGATTTTCAGTTTTATAAAAGGGAGTAATTTTTCTTTTTCAGTTCAAAGAAGAAGCAACTTAGGCATTCCCCAGGTGATCTTGATGCTGAATGTCTCCTTAGGAGGTGTGGGCCCACTGAAGAATGAGCCCCTTGCAGGCTGACCCTGTTTGGACAAGCTGCTCCCCAAGCCCAGCCTGGGGACATGTCTGACATGGCCCAGCTGGGACTGACATGCCTGGCCCTGCACCAGAAGCCCTTCCCCCTGAACTCTGCAGCTGGCTGTCCCTGCCCACTGCACCATGTCCCACGTGCTCTCCTCAGGGCTCTGCCTGCATCCAGGCCCAGGACAAGTATTCCTGTTTGTGAGGAAAGAAGGGAAAAGCCTGAGCAGGTTTTCCTAAACGACAAACCCCCACTGTAGAAGCACATGCTGAGTACAGGCTGCCTGGAACCTGGAATGATGACACCTTTCTACTAGGGACAGTGGGACCAGAAATGATGTCTGGATGCAGAATTCTCGGAGTCTTGCAGCTGAATTCTCTGTCCTTGTCCTTTCCCTGCATCTCTGTTGCAGATGGAAGCTGCTGGTGCCTTTCTCAGCTGTGACCTGTCTTTTGAATGCAGACAGATGTTCCCAGGTGTGTTAAGCAGGTGCTGCTCAATGTTTATGCAAAGCTTTGGTGTGCTCATGGAACCAAGGGGACCCTTGTGACACAGCGGGGGCTGATGGAACCAAGGAGACAGTTGTGACAGTTCAGAGCCTGACAGAAACAAGGCTCCATTGTGACACTGAAGGCAATTACGGAATCCACATCACTGTGACACAGCCAGGCCACGTGGAACCAATGGTCCCTGATGACAATGCAGGTCCAAGGAGACCATGGTGACACTATGGGACCGCATGGATCCAAGGGGCCACTGTGACACTGAAGAACTTCATGGAAGCCAGGGTGCAGTGTGACACAGCGGTGCCTGATTGGAACAAAGGAACCACTGTTGACAGCCCAGAAACTCCTGGAACCAAGGGGCTGTGGTGACACAGCAGGGCCACATGGAACCAAGGAGACCTGTGACATTCAGGAACCTCATGGAACCAAGAGTCCACTATGACACTGCAGAAACAAGGAGACCATTGGGACGTTGTGGAAGCTCACAGAACCAAGCAGCCCTCGAGACACTCCAGGGCCTCGTTGAAGCAGGGAGACCACTGTGACAGTCCAGAACCTCATGGAGCTAAGGCTCTCTTGTGACACAGCAGGCTCCCATGCAACCAATTGTCCATTGTGACAATGCAGATCCCAGGAGACCGTGGTTACACTACGGAAGCTCATGGAACCAAGGGTCCATTGTGACAAAGCAAGGCCTTGTGGAACCAAGGAGAGCATTGTGACGTAATGGAACCTCGTGGAACCAAGGGTCCGTTGTTAGAGTCCAGAACCAAGGACAGCATTGTGACAGTCCAGAACCTCATGGGACCAAGATTCCCTTGTTACACAGTGGCACTTGATGGAACCAAGGAGCCACTGTAGCACAGCAAAGCTGCATGAAACCTATGGTCCGTAGCGATACTGCGGATCCAGGGAAACCATGGCGATACCACGGAACCTCATGGAACCAAGGGTCCAGTGTGACCCAGCAGAACCTCTTGGAATCAAGGCACCCATGTTACACTATGGAACCTCATGGAGCCAAGGGTCCGGTGTGCCGTTGCGGGGCCTCACTGGAGCAAAGGACATGGTTGATGGGACAGAAGCTCATGGAAACGATGGGATATTGGGACATTGCAGAGCCTCATGGAACCAAGGAGACCACTGTGACACTGAGGAAGAATTATGGAAGCAAGCAGCCACTGTAGAACCAAGGAGAGCACTGTTGACAGTACAAAACCTCCTGGAACTGAGAGGCCATTGTTCTACAGCGAGGCCTCGGGGAACCAAGGGGCCATGGTGACACTGTGGGGCCTCATGAACCAAGTAGTCGTTGTGACACGGCGGGGCTGCTTGTAACCAATTGTCCATCGTGATACTGCAGATGCAAGAGACCGTGCTGACACTATGGCAGTTCATGGAACCGAGAGGCTGTTGTGACACACCAAGGCCTCGTGGCACCAAGGAGAGAGCATTGTGGCAGTGCAGAACTAAGGAGGCCATTTTGACAGTACAGACCCAAATGGAACCAAGGGTCCACTGTTATCCAGCAGGGCCTCGTGGAACCAAGGGGCCCTCGTGAAAGTGTGCAAGGGGCATAATGGAGTCAGGGACACCACTGATACTGAAATCTGCTGGATAGCAACTTTTGAACACAGTTTTGAGGATTTGAGAGCAGGTATTCTTTATTACACCATGGTGGTCACTTGGGCAATCCTTCATCTACTCGAGTGCACTGGCCACCAGGCAATCGGAGCTTTTATCACTCACACTGATGATGTATTCATTAGTTAACCCCACCTGGAATTTATTTGCCATAATTGCACCCCTTCTCACAAGTCCTTCTATGGTTCTTTGGAGTGTGTCTTCAACATGCACTGTCCTTTTTAGGTGACTGCTCTTTGATCCCCGCTTTTGAGGAAGGGCAATATTATTGTTGTGTATAACTTCTGCTTTTGTCAGCCTTGCAGAGCTGAGCTGACATTCTCCTTGCGTTTTGTGCACGCTCCGTTTGCCTCGGCTACATCCTTTGTGCGTTTCTCCAAGACTGTGCTCTTCTGTTCTCTGCCCTTGGTAAGTGTAAATGTTGTTCTGTTCTCCTGTCCTTGTCACAGTGCTCGCCCCACGAGGCGTGTCTGCAAGCCCCTCCAACCCATGGACTTGGGATGGGCAAGTGTTCCTGAGGGAACAGGGATGGGACAGCTGGGCTGGACTGGCCCAAGGGATGTTCCATTCCATGTCACACCACGATCAGCAATCAACTGGGAGAAGCAGGGGCATGGGGGATGGGGGGGGGGGGGGTGGGGGTGTGTCACCATCTGCCAACACAGGCCGAGGATTGTTCGATCTCAGAGGTGCAAACAGGTAAATAGCGGGGGACAAATCAGTTTATTCAACAACAGCAATGCATTTTTATTGAATGCCAAACAATTCAGTTGCGCTAGAGGGGAGAGATATAGGAAACGGAGTATAGAGAGAGAAAAGGAGGGGAAGGGGGAAGTAGCTACCAACAGACGAGACCAAGGTCATGGTGGGCCAGCCAATGGAAGGGTGGTCATCCGTGGGGAGTACTCAGGGTCTTCTCCAGAGGATCGCTCTTTTATAGTCCTTTTCCAAAGCGAGTGGCTTGTGGCCAAGAGGCGGGGAGATTTATGGAGCATTGTGTGGTGCTCCAAGAGACAGGTGCGGTCGTGCAGTACATGCAGGCTTCAGCTGGTACCATGACAGCAGAGTCCAGTGAGCACAACACACCTGCAAAGAGTCCCTTGGCAAGCACCCACCTCAAGCAGGCCAGAAAACCATTGTCCAGAGTCAACCTGGGCGGGGGTCCTTGAGGTCTTCTTGAGAGGGTCATGAGGCAAAAATGAGGGAAACTTCACACCGACCCTTAGAGTGGTAGATGAGAGGCAGCCCTCAGGAAACGGTGGCCACCCAGAGCTGTTACTCCTAGCAGATTTTGGCTGGGAGCAAGCCTTGTATGTAGTGCTTTTTCAGGGGGAATATCAGTTTCAGCCGTGGGAACCTGCAAAAGGGGCTGGTACTTTTCCATAGGAAGGAAAGCACAGAGCCTTAGTGCTCCAGGAGCTGATGAGAGGCAGTCCTCAACATTCCAGGATCAGCCAGTCTTGCCAGGTGGCCCCCGGGGAGGCCCAGCCAGCCAGACCTGTTCCATGTTGCCTTGGTTCCATGGGGCCTCACAGTGTCACAATG
Source organism: Sturnus vulgaris (assembly GCF_052056855.1). Lineage (NCBI taxonomy): Eukaryota > Metazoa > Chordata > Aves > Passeriformes > Sturnidae > Sturnus > Sturnus vulgaris. The sequence continues at coordinate 213,765 of NW_028276483.1, read as the reverse complement.
TTCTCCTTGATTCCAGGAGTCCCTGTAGTGTCCCGATATTCTCCTTGTCACAATATTCTCCCTGCTTCTGTAGTGTAAACAATGGCCCCTTGCTTCCCTAAGGTCCTGCAGAGTCACCACGGCCCCTGGGCTCCATGTGGCCCTGCTGTGTAACAAAGGCTCCTTGGTTCTCTGGGCCGCACAGCTTCATCACTGACCCTTGGTTCCATTGGGGTCCCGAGTCTCACAAAGGTGCCCCTGATTGCATGAGGCACCAGAGTGTCAAAATGGTCTCTTTGGTTCCATGAGGTTCCGCAGTGTCCCCATGGTCGCTGTCAGAGGCTGGATGACATCAATGTCCCCAGACCCGTCGGGATGCTCGGAATGCCCGAGTGGGGCCGGGGCTGGGACAGACCTTGGAATGAGGTGGGACAGGGCCCCGTCCCCAGCCATGGCCTGGCAGATCTGCCAATCACACAGCAGGGGCAGAGCAAACCCAGCTGTGACTGCCTGAGCCGTCAATCAATCACACAGCAGGGGCAGCGCCCAGCCAGCTCTGATTGGTTGAGCCGTCAATCAATCACACAGCAGGGTCACCGCCCAGCCAGCTCTGATTGGCTGAGCCGTCAATCAAGCACACAGCAGGGGCAGCGCCCACCCAGCTCTGATTGGCTGAGCCGTCAATCAATCCCACACAAAGGCAATGAAACACAGCAGTGCGTGGTAAGAAAGCAGATGTCCCTGAAAAGAGGAGAGCTTAGAAAACGCTAGGGATTTAAAAAATCGGGCATGACGTCAAGCCCTGGTCTGAATCCTGAAATCTCCTGGGTCTGTGTCTCAGCCACACTGGAAGCCTAGCAGCTGGTAGCTCTCTGCATATCTATCTGGAGATCTTCTGTCTTTCTGTCTCTTTTTTCTCTTTTAACCTTCTTATCCTCTTTTACTGGAATGTTTTTGGGTAGTTTAACATTTTTATGCCTAAAGGTTTCCATCTTACATGGGGCGAGTTAATGATGTTCCTGCTACGCTAAGTGATGCACGTTGAATTGGATGTTGTATGAAATCATTTGCCAAAGGAGCTCGGTTTTCTGTATTTTTCCAGTACACTTTTGTGTCGTTTTGACCTCTTGAGAATATCTGGCTGGGGTTTCTACTCTGCACCAAACTCGAGTAAAGGAGCCTTTGCTCACCCTCAGCATTTCAGTGTTCTGGGGTGTTACAGGCGCGCAGGCTCAGCACAGCCTCTTGTTTCCATGAGGCCCTGCTGTGTCACACTGGCCCTTGGTTCCATGAGCATCTGGAGTGTCACACAGCTTGATGACATTTGTCCTTGCTGCCTCTCCCATCCCAGTGCTCCAGGAATAGCCCCGAGCCACCTGTGAGGGACAGGCCCTGCTGGCCCAGGCCTGGGCTCAGGCCTTGGCCTTTCTGCTTCCTCCAACCAGCCCAGGCCTTGCTCAGCATTGCAGTTCCCTGCTCACAGCCTCGGGCTCCTGCAATCCTGGCCTCAAGGATCTGCTCTCACCACTCCCTGGGGAGCCTTTGGCAGTCCCTGCCCTCAGTGGGGCCAGTGATGCTCCAAGGGACTTGGAGTTTTGCTTCTGACTCCTTGAGCAGCTTCTTCAACCTTCTCTCAGTGCCTGGGGCTCCTGGACTCAGCCCCAAATCCACCGTTGGGGATCATTAAAATACAGAAAACCCTCAGGAGCTCTTTGTCTTCTTTCCAATGTCTTCCAGTCTCCAGGCCTTGTGCAGCTGCTTGGAGTCACTTTGGAGTTCTCTTAAGGAGGAAGATTTCAAGGTACAGCTCATGATTTTCAGTTTTATAAAAGGGAGTAATTTTTCTTTTTCAGTTCAAAGAAGAAGCAACTTAGGCATTCCCCAGGTGATCTTGATGCTGAATGTCTCCTTAGGAGGTGTGGGCCCACTGAAGAATGAGCCCCTTGCAGGCTGACCCTGTTTGGACAAGCTGCTCCCCAAGCCCAGCCTGGGGACATGTCTGACATGGCCCAGCTGGGACTGACATGCCTGGCCCTGCACCAGAAGCCCTTCCCCCTGAACTCTGCAGCTGGCTGTCCCTGCCCACTGCACCATGTCCCACGTGCTCTCCTCAGGGCTCTGCCTGCATCCAGGCCCAGGACAAGTATTCCTGTTTGTGAGGAAAGAAGGGAAAAGCCTGAGCAGGTTTTCCTAAACGACAAACCCCCACTGTAGAAGCACATGCTGAGTACAGGCTGCCTGGAACCTGGAATGATGACACCTTTCTACTAGGGACAGTGGGACCAGAAATGATGTCTGGATGCAGAATTCTCGGAGTCTTGCAGCTGAATTCTCTGTCCTTGTCCTTTCCCTGCATCTCTGTTGCAGATGGAAGCTGCTGGTGCCTTTCTCAGCTGTGACCTGTCTTTTGAATGCAGACAGATGTTCCCAGGTGTGTTAAGCAGGTGCTGCTCAATGTTTATGCAAAGCTTTGGTGTGCTCATGGAACCAAGGGGACCCTTGTGACACAGCGGGGGCTGATGGAACCAAGGAGACAGTTGTGACAGTTCAGAGCCTGACAGAAACAAGGCTCCATTGTGACACTGAAGGCAATTACGGAATCCACATCACTGTGACACAGCCGGGCCACGTGGAACCAATGGTCCCTGATGACAATGCAGGTCCAAGGAGACCATGGTGACACTATGGGACCGCATGGATCCAAGGGGCCACTGTGACACTGAAGAACTTCATGGAAGCCAGGGTGCAGTGTGACACAGCGGTGCCTGATTGGAACAAAGGAACCACTGTTGACAGCCCAGAAACTCCTGGAACCAAGGGGCTGTGGTGACACAGCAGGGCCACATGGAACCAAGGAGACCTGTGACATTTAGGAACCTCATGGAACCAAGAGTCCACTATGACACTGCAGAAACAAGGAGACCATTGGGACGTTGTGGAAGCTCACAGAACCAAGCAGCCCTCGAGACACTCCAGGGCCTCGTTGAAGCAGGGAGACCACTGTGACAGTCCAGAACCTCATGGAGCTAAGGCTCTCTTGTGACACAGCAGGCTCCCATGCAACCAATTGTCCATTGTGACAATGCAGATCCCAGGAGACCATGGTTACACTACGGAAGCTCATGGAACCAAGGGTCCATTGTGACAAAGCAAGGCCTTGTGGAACCAAGGAGAGCATTGTGACGTAATGGAACCTCGTGGAACCAAGGGTCCGTTGTTAGAGTCCAGAACCAAGGACAGCATTGTGACAGTCCAGAACCTCATGGGACCAAGATTCCCTTGTTACACAGTGGCACTTGATGGAACCAAGGAGCCACTGTAGCACAGCAAAGCTGCATGAAACCTATGGTCCGTAGCGATACTGCGGATCCAGGGAAACCATGGCGATACCACGGAACCTCATGGAACCAAGGGTCCAGTGTGACCCAGCAGAACCTCTTGGAATCAAGGCACCCATGTTACACTATGGAACCTCATGGAGCCAAGGGTCCGGTGTGCCGTTGCGGGGCCTCACTGGAGCAAAGGACATGGTTGATGGGACAGAAGCTCATGGAAACGATGGGATATTGGGACATTGCAGAGCCTCATGGAACCAAGGAGACCACTGTGACACTGAGGAAGAATTATGGAAGCAAGCAGCCACTGTAGAACCAAGGAGAGCACTGTTGACAGTACAAAACCTCCTGGAACTGAGAGGCCATTGTTCTACAGCGAGGCCTCGGGGAACCAAGGGGCCATGGTGACACTGTGGGGCCTCATGAACCAAGTAGTCGTTGTGACACGGCGGGGCTGCTTGTAACCAATTGTCCATCGTGATACTGCAGATCCAAGAGACCGTGCTGACACTATGGCAGTTCATGGAACCGAGAGGCTGTTGTGACACACCAAGGCCTCGTGGCACCAAGGAGAGAGCATTGTGGCAGTGCAGAACTAAGGAGGCCATTTTGACAGTACAGACCCAAATGGAACCAAGGGTCCACTGTTATCCAGCAGGGCCTCGTGGAACCAAGGGGCCCTCGTGAAAGTGTGCAAGGGGCATAATGGAGTCAGGGACACCACTGATACTGAAATCTGCTGGATAGCAACTTTTGAACACAGTTTTGAGGATTTGAGAGCAGGTATTCTTTATTACACCATGGTGGTCACTTGGGCAATCCTTCATCTACTCGAGTGCACTGGCCACCAGGCAATCGGAGCTTTTATCACTCACACTGATGATGTATTCATTAGTTAACCCCACCTGGAATTTATTTGCCATAATTGCACCCCTTCTCACAAGTCCTTCTATGGTTCTTTGGAGTGTGTCTTCAACATGCACTGTCCTTTTTAGGTGACTGCTCTTTGATCCCCGCTTTTGAGGAAGGGCAATATTATTGTTGTGTATAACTTCTGCTTTTGTCAGCCTTGCAGAGCTGAGCTGACATTCTCCTTGCGTTTTGTGCACGCTCCGTTTGCCTCGGCTACATCCTTTGTGCGTTTCTCCAAGACTGTGCTCTTCTGTTCTCTGCCCTTGGTAAGTGTAAATGTTGTTCTGTTCTCCTGTCCTTGTCACAGTGCTCGCCCCACGAGGCGTGTCTGCAAGCCCCTCCAACCCATGGACTTGGGATGGGCAAGTGTTCCTGAGGGAACAGGGATGGGACAGCTGGGCTGGACTGGCCCAAGGGATGTTCCATTCCATGTCACACCACGATCAGCAATCAACTGGGAGAAGCAGGGGCATGGGGGATGGGGGGGGGGGGGTGGGGGTGTGTCACCATCTGCCAACACAGGCCGAGGATTGTTCGATCTCAGAGGTGCAAACAGGTAAATAGCGGGGGACAAATCAGTTTATTCAACAACAGCAATGCATTTTTATTGAATGCCAAACAATTCAGTTGCGCTAGAGGGGAGAGATATAGGAAACGGAGTATAGAGAGAGAAAAGGAGGGGAAGGGGGAAGTAGCTACCAACAGACGAGACCAAGGTCATGGTGGGCCAGCCAATGGAAGGGTGGTCATCCGTGGGGAGTACTCAGGGTCTTCTCCAGAGGATCGCTCTTTTATAGTCCTTTTCCAAAGCGAGTGGCTTGTGGCCAAGAGGCGGGGAGATTTATGGAGCATTGTGTGGTGCTCCAAGAGACAGGTGCGGTCGTGCAGTACATGCAGGCTTCAGCTGGTACCATGACAGCAGAGTCCAGTGAGCACAACACACCTGCAAAGAGTCCCTTGGCAAGCACCCACCTCAAGCAGGCCAGAAAACCATTGTCCAGAGTCAACCTGGGCGGGGGTCCTTGAGGTCTTCTTGAGAGGGTCATGAGGCAAAAATGAGGGAAACTTCACACCGACCCTTAGAGTGGTAGATGAGAGGCAGCCCTCAGGAAACGGTGGCCACCCAGAGCTGTTACTCCTAGCAGATTTTGGCTGGGAGCAAGCCTTGTATGTAGTGCTTTTTCAGGGGGAATATCAGTTTCAGCCGTGGGAACCTGCAAAAGGGGCTGGTACTTTTCCATAGGAAGGAAAGCACAGAGCCTTAGTGCTCCAGGAGCTGATGAGAGGCAGTCCTCAACATTCCAGGATCAGCCAGTCTTGCCAGGTGGCCCCCGGGGAGGCCCAGCCAGCCAGACCTGTTCCATGTTGCCTTGGTTCCATGGGGCCTCACAGTGTCACAATGTTCTCCTTGATTCCAGGAGTCCCTGTAGTGTCCCGATATTCTCCTTGTCACAATATTCTCCCTGCTTCTATAGTGTAAACAATGGCCCCTTGCTTCCCTAAGGTCCTGCAGAGTCACCACGGCCCCTGGGCTCCATGTGGCCCTGCTGTGTAACAAAGGCTCCTTGGTTCTCTGGGCCGCACAGCTTCATCACTGACCCTTGGTTCCATTGGGGTCCCGAGTCTCACAAAGGTGCCCCTGATTGCATGAGGCACCAGAGTGTCAAAATGGTCTCTTTGGTTCCATGAGGTTCCGCAGTGTCCCCATGGTCGCTGTCAGAGGCTGGATGACATCAATGTCCCCAGACCCGTCGGGATGCTCGGAATGCCCGAGTGGGGCCGGGGCTGGGACAGACCTTGGAATGAGGTGGGACAGGGCCCCGTCCCCAGCCATGGCCTGGCAGATCTGCCAATCACACAGCAGGGGCAGAGCAAACCCAGCTGTGACTGCCTGAGCCGTCAATCAATCACACAGCAGGGGCAGCGCCCAGCCAGCTCTGATTGGCTGAGCCGTCAATCAATCACACAGCAGGGGCAGCGCCCAGCCAGCTCTGATTGGTTGAGCCGTCAATCAATCACACAGCAGGGTCACCGCCCAGCCAGCTCTGATTGGCTGAGCCGTCAATCAAGCACACAGCAGGGGCAGCGCCCACCCAGCTCTGATTGGCTGAGCCGTCAATCAATCCCACACAAAGGCAATGAAACACAGCAGTGCGTGGTAAGAAAGCAGATGTCCCTGAAAAGAGGAGAGCTTAGAAAACGCTAGGGATTTAAAAAATCGGGCATGACGTCAAGCCCTGGTCTGAATCCTGAAATCTCCTGGGTCTGTGTCTCAGCCACACTGGAAGCCTAGCAGCTGGTAGCTCTCTGCATATCTATCTGGAGATCTTCTGTCTTTCTGTCTCTTTTTTCTCTTTTAACCTTCTTATCCTCTTTTACTGGAATGTTTTTGGGTAGTTTAACATTTTTATGCCTAAAGGTTTCCATCTTACATGGGCCGAGTTAATGATGTTCCTGCTACGCTAAGTGATGCACGTTGAATTGGATGTTGTATGAAATCATTTGCCAAAGGAGCTCGGTTTTCTGTATTTTTCCAGTACACTTTTGTGTCGTTTTGACCTCTTGAGAATATCTGGCTGGGGTTTCTACTCTGCACCAAACTCGAGTAAAGGAGCCTTTGCTCACCCTCAGCATTTCAGTGTTCTGGGGTGTTACAGGCGCGCAGGCTCAGCACAGCCTCTTGTTTCCATGAGGCCCTGCTGTGTCACACTGGCCCTTGGTTCCATGAGCATCTGGAGTGTCACACAGCTTGATGACATTTGTCCTTGCTGCCTCTCCCATCCCAGTGCTCCAGGAATAGCCCCGAGCCACCTGTGAGGGACAGGCCCTGCTGGCCCAGGCCTGGGCTCAGGCCTTGGCCTTTCTGCTTCCTCCAACCAGCCCAGGCCTTGCTCAGCATTGCAGTTCCCTGCTCACAGCCTCGGGCTCCTGCAATCCTGGCCTCAAGGATCTGCTCTCACCACTCCCTGGGGAGCCTTTGGCAGTCCCTGCCCTCAGTGGGGCCAGTGATGCTCCAAGGGACTTGGAGTTTTGCTTCTGACTCCTTGAGCAGCTTCTTCAACCTTCTCTCAGTGCCTGGGGCTCCTGGACTCAGCCCCAAATCCACCGTTGGGGATCATTAAAATACAGAAAACCCTCAGGAGCTCTTTGTCTTCTTTCCAATGTCTTCCAGTCTCCAGGCCTTGTGCAGCTGCTTGGAGTCACTTTGGAGTTCTCTTAAGGAGGAAGATTTCAAGGTACAGCTCATGATTTTCAGTTTTATAAAAGGGAGTAATTTTTCTTTTTCAGTTCAAAGAAGAAGCAACTTAGGCATTCCCCAGGTGATCTTGATGCTGAATGTCTCCTTAGGAGGTGTGGGCCCACTGAAGAATGAGCCCCTTGCAGGCTGACCCTGTTTGGACAAGCTGCTCCCCAAGCCCAGCCTGGGGACATGTCTGACATGGCCCAGCTGGGACTGACATGCCTGGCCCTGCACCAGAAGCCCTTCCCCCTGAACTCTGCAGCTGGCTGTCCCTGCCCACTGCACCATGTCCCACGTGCTCTCCTCAGGGCTCTGCCTGCATCCAGGCCCAGGACAAGTATTCCTGTTTGTGAGGAAAGAAGGGAAAAGCCTGAGCAGGTTTTCCTAAACGACAAACCCCCACTGTAGAAGCACATGCTGAGTACAGGCTGCCTGGAACCTGGAATGATGACACCTTTCTACTAGGGACAGTGGGACCAGAAATGATGTCTGGATGCAGAATTCTCGGAGTCTTGCAGCTGAATTCTCTGTCCTTGTCCTTTCCCTGCATCTCTGTTGCAGATGGAAGCTGCTGGTGCCTTTCTCAGCTGTGACCTGTCTTTTGAATGCAGACAGATGTTCCCAGGTGTGTTAAGCAGGTGCTGCTCAATGTTTATGCAAAGCTTTGGTGTGCTCATGGAACCAAGGGGACCCTTGTGACACAGCGGGGGCTGATGGAACCAAGGAGACAGTTGTGACAGTTCAGAGCCTGACAGAAACAAGGCTCCATTGTGACACTGAAGGCAATTACGGAATCCACATCACTGTGACACAGCCGGGCCACGTGGAACCAATGGTCCCTGATGACAATGCAGGTCCAAGGAGACCATGGTGACACTATGGGACCGCATGGATCCAAGGGGCCACTGTGACACTGAAGAACTTCATGGAAGCCAGGGTGCAGTGTGACACAGCGGTGCCTGATTGGAACAAAGGAACCACTGTTGACAGCCCAGAAACTCCTGGAACCAAGGGGCTGTGGTGACACAGCAGGGCCACATGGAACCAAGGAGACCTGTGACATTTAGGAACCTCATGGAACCAAGAGTCCACTATGACACTGCAGAAACAAGGAGACCATTGGGACGTTGTGGAAGCTCACAGAACCAAGCAGCCCTCGAGACACTCCAGGGCCTCGTTGAAGCAGGGAGACCACTGTGACAGTCCAGAACCTCATGGAGCTAAGGCTCTCTTGTGACACAGCAGGCTCCCATGCAACCAATTGTCCATTGTGACAATGCAGATCCCAGGAGACCATGGTTACACTACGGAAGCTCATGGAACCAAGGGTCCATTGTGACAAAGCAAGGCCTTGTGGAACCAAGGAGAGCATTGTGACGTAATGGAACCTCGTGGAACCAAGGGTCCGTTGTTAGAGTCCAGAACCAAGGACAGCATTGTGACAGTCCAGAACCTCATGGGACCAAGATTCCCTTGTTACACAGTGGCACTTGATGGAACCAAGGAGCCACTGTAGCACAGCAAAGCTGCATGAAACCTATGGTCCGTAGCGATACTGCGGATCCAGGGAAACCATGGCGATACCACGGAACCTCATGGAACCAAGGGTCCAGTGTGACCCAGCAGAACCTCTTGGAATCAAGGCACCCATGTTACACTATGGAACCTCATGGAGCCAAGGGTCCGGTGTGCCGTTGCGGGGCCTCACTGGAGCAAAGGACATGGTTGATGGGACAGAAGCTCATGGAAACGATGGGATATTGGGACATTGCAGAGCCTCATGGAACCAAGGAGACCACTGTGACACTGAGGAAGAATTATGGAAGCAAGCAGCCACTGTAGAACCAAGGAGAGCACTGTTGACAGTACAAAACCTCCTGGAACTGAGAGGCCATTGTTCTACAGCGAGGCCTCGGGGAACCAAGGGGCCATGGTGACACTGTGGGGCCTCATGAACCAAGTAGTCGTTGTGACACGGCGGGGCTGCTTGTAACCAATTGTCCATCGTGATACTGCAGATCCAAGAGACCGTGCTGACACTATGGCAGTTCATGGAACCGAGAGGCTGTTGTGACACACCAAGGCCTCGTGGCACCAAGGAGAGAGCATTGTGGCAGTGCAGAACTAAGGAGGCCATTTTGACAGTACAGACCCAAATGGAACCAAGGGTCCACTGTTATCCAGCAGGGCCTCGTGGAACCAAGGGGCCCTCGTGAAAGTGTGCAAGGGGCATAATGGAGTCAGGGACACCACTGATACTGAAATCTGCTGGATAGCAACTTTTGAACACAGTTTTGAGGATTTGAGAGCAGGTATTCTTTATTACACCATGGTGGTCACTTGGGCAATCCTTCATCTACTCGAGTGCACTGGCCACCAGGCAATCGGAGCTTTTATCACTCACACTGATGATGTATTCATTAGTTAACCCCACCTGGAATTTATTTGCCATAATTGCACCCCTTCTCACAAGTCCTTCTATGGTTCTTTGGAGTGTGTCTTCAACATGCACTGTCCTTTTTAGGTGACTGCTCTTTGATCCCCGCTTTTGAGGAAGGGCAATATTATTGTTGTGTATAACTTCTGCTTTTGTCAGCCTTGCAGAGCTGAGCTGACATTCTCCTTGCGTTTTGTGCACGCTCCGTTTGCCTCGGCTACATCCTTTGTGCGTTTCTCCAAGACTGTGCTCTTCTGTTCTCTGCCCTTGGTAAGTGTAAATGTTGTTCTGTTCTCCTGTCCTTGTCACAGTGCTCGCCCCACGAGGCGTGTCTGCAAGCCCCTCCAACCCATGGACTTGGGATGGGCAAGTGTTCCTGAGGGAACAGGGATGGGACAGCTGGGCTGGACTGGCCCAAGGGATGTTCCATTCCATGTCACACCACGATCAGCAATCAACTGGGAGAAGCAGGGGCATGGGGGATGGGGGGGGGGGGGGTGGGGGTGTGTCACCATCTGCCAACACAGGCCGAGGATTGTTCGATCTCAGAGGTGCAAACAGGTAAATAGCGGGGGACAAATCAGTTTATTCAACAACAGCAATGCATTTTTATTGAATGCCAAACAATTCAGTTGCGCTAGAGGGGAGAGATATAGGAAACGGAGTATAGAGAGAGAAAAGGAGGGGAAGGGGGAAGTAGCTACCAACAGACGAGACCAAGGTCATGGTGGGCCAGCCAATGGAAGGGTGGTCATCCGTGGGGAGTACTCAGGGTCTTCTCCAGAGGATCGCTCTTTTATAGTCCTTTTCCAAAGCGAGTGGCTTGTGGCCAAGAGGCGGGGAGATTTATGGAGCATTGTGTGGTGCTCCAAGAGACAGGTGCGGTCGTGCAGTACATGCAGGCTTCAGCTGGTACCATGACAGCAGAGTCCAGTGAGCACAACACACCTGCAAAGAGTCCCTTGGCAAGCACCCACCTCAAGCAGGCCAGAAAACCATTGTCCAGAGTCAACCTGGGCGGGGGTCCTTGAGGTCTTCTTGAGAGGGTCATGAGGCAAAAATGAGGGAAACTTCACACCGACCCTTAGAGTGGTAGATGAGAGGCAGCCCTCAGGAAACGGTGGCCACCCAGAGCTGTTACTCCTAGCAGATTTTGGCTGGGAGCAAGCCTTGTATGTAGTGCTTTTTCAGGGGGAATATCAGTTTCAGCCGTGGGAACCTGCAAAAGGGGCTGGTACTTTTCCATAGGAAGGAAAGCACAGAGCCTTAGTGCTCCAGGAGCTGATGAGAGGCAGTCCTCAACATTCCAGGATCAGCCAGTCTTGCCAGGTGGCCCCCGGGGAGGCCCAGCCAGCCAGACCTGTTCCATGTTGCCTTGGTTCCATGGGGCCTCACAGTGTCACAATGTTCTCCTTGATTCCAGGAGTCCCTGTAGTGTCCCGATATTCTCCTTGTCACAATATTCTCCCTGCTTCTGTAGTGTAAACAATGGCCCCTTGCTTCCCTAAGGTCCTGCAGAGTCACCACGGCCCCTGGGCTCCATGTGGCCCTGCTGTGTAACAAAGGCTCCTTGGTTCTCTGGGCCGCACAGCTTCATCACTGACCCTTGGTTCCATTGGGGTCCTGAGTCTCACAAAGGTGCCCCTGATTGCATGAGGCACCAGAGTGTCAAAATGGTCTCTTTGGTTCCATGAGGTTCCGCAGTGTCCCCATGGTCGCTGTCAGAGGCTGGATGACATCAATGTCCCCAGACCCGTCGGGATGCTCGGAATGCCCGAGTGGGGCCGGGGCTGGGACAGACCTTGGAATGAGGTGGGACAGGGCCCCGTCCCCAGCCATGGCCTGGCAGATCTGCCAATCACACAGCAGGGGCAGAGCAAACCCAGCTGTGACTGCCTGAGCCGTCAATCAATCACACAGCAGGGGCAGCGCCCAGCCAGCTCTGATTGGTTGAGCCGTCAATCAATCACACAGCAGGGTCACCGCCCAGCCAGCTCTGATTGGCTGAGCCGTCAATCAAGCACACAGCAGGGGCAGCGCCCACCCAGCTCTGATTGGCTGAGCCGTCAATCAATCCCACACAAAGGCAATGAAACACAGCAGTGCGTGGTAAGAAAGCAGATGTCCCTGAAAAGAGGAGAGCTTAGAAAACGCTAGGGATTTAAAAAATCGGGCATGACGTCAAGCCCTGGTCTGAATCCTGAAATCTCCTGGGTCTGTGTCTCAGCCACACTGGAAGCCTAGCAGCTGGTAGCTCTCTGCATATCTATCTGGAGATCTTCTGTCTTTCTGTCTCTTTTTTCTCTTTTAACCTTCTTATCCTCTTTTACTGGAATGTTTTTGGGTAGTTTAACATTTTTATGCCTAAAGGTTTCCATCTTACATGGGCCGAGTTAATGATGTTCCTGCTACGCTAAGTGTTGCACGTTGAATTGGATGTTGTATGAAATCATTTGCCAAAGGAGCTCGGTTTTCTGTATTTTTCCAGTACACTTTTGTGTCGTTTTGACCTCTTGAGAATATCTGGCTGGGGTTTCTACTCTGCACCAAACTCGAGTAAAGGAGCCTTTGCTCACCCTCAGCATTTCAGTGTTCTGGGGTGTTACAGGCGCGCAGGCTCAGCACAGCCTCTTGTTTCCATGAGGCCCTGCTGTGTCACACTGGCCCTTGGTTCCATGAGCATCTGGAGTGTCACACAGCTTGATGACATTTGTCCTTGCTGCCTCTCCCATCCCAGTGCTCCAGGAATAGCCCCGAGCCACCTGTGAGGGACAGGCCCTGCTGGCCCAGGCCTGGGCTCAGGCCTTGGCCTTTCTGCTTCCTCCAACCAGCCCAGGCCTTGCTCAGCATTGCAGTTCCCTGCTCACAGCCTCGGGCTCCTGCAATCCTGGCCTCAAGGATCTGCTCTCACCACTCCCTGGGGAGCCTTTGGCAGTCCCTGCCCTCAGTGGGGCCAGTGATGCTCCAAGGGACTTGGAGTTTTGCTTCTGACTCCTTGAGCAGCTTCTTCAACCTTCTCTCAGTGCCTGGGGCTCCTGGACTCAGCCCCAAATCCACCGTTGGGGATCATTAAAATACAGAAAACCCTCAGGAGCTCTTTGTCTTCTTTCCAATGTCTTCCAGTCTCCAGGCCTTGTGCAGCTGCTTGGAGTCACTTTGGAGTTCTCTTAAGGAGGAAGATTTCAAGGTACAGCTCATGATTTTCAGTTTTATAAAAGGGAGTAATTTTTCTTTTTCAGTTCAAAGAAGAAGCAACTTAGGCATTCCCCAGGTGATCTTGATGCTGAATGTCTCCTTAGGAGGTGTGGGCCCACTGAAGAATGAGCCCCTTGCAGGCTGACCCTGTTTGGACAAGCTGCTCCCCAAGCCCAGCCTGGGGACATGTCTGACATGGCCCAGCTGGGACTGACATGCCTGGCCCTGCACCAGAAGCCCTTCCCCCTGAACTCTGCAGCTGGCTGTCCCTGCCCACTGCACCATGTCCCACGTGCTCTCCTCAGGGCTCTGCCTGCATCCAGGCCCAGGACAAGTATTCCTGTTTGTGAGGAAAGAAGGGAAAAGCCTGAGCAGGTTTTCCTAAACGACAAACCCCCACTGTAGAAGCACATGCTGAGTACAGGCTGCCTGGAACCTGGAATGATGACACCTTTCTACTAGGGACAGTGGGACCAGAAATGATGTCTGGATGCAGAATTCTCGGAGTCTTGCAGCTGAATTCTCTGTCCTTGTCCTTTCCCTGCATCTCTGTTGCAGATGGAAGCTGCTGGTGCCTTTCTCAGCTGTGACCTGTCTTTTGAATGCAGACAGATGTTCCCAGGTGTGTTAAGCAGGTGCTGCTCAATGTTTATGCAAAGCTTTGGTGTGCTCATGGAACCAAGGGGACCCTTGTGACACAGCGGGGGCTGATGGAACCAAGGAGACAGTTGTGACAGTTCAGAGCCTGACAGAAACAAGGCTCCATTGTGACACTGAAGGCAATTACGGAATCCACATCACTGTGACACAGCCGGGCCACGTGGAACCAATGGTCCCTGATGACAATGCAGGTCCAAGGAGACCATGGTGACACTATGGGACCGCATGGATCCAAGGGGCCACTGTGACACTGAAGAACTTCATGGAAGCCAGGGTGCAGTGTGACACAGCGGTGCCTGATTGGAACAAAGGAACCACTGTTGACAGCCCAGAAACTCCTGGAACCAAGGGGCTGTGGTGACACAGCAGGGCCACATGGAACCAAGGAGACCTGTGACATTTAGGAACCTCATGGAACCAAGAGTCCACTATGACACTGCAGAAACAAGGAGACCATTGGGACGTTGTGGAAGCTCACAGAACCAAGCAGCCCTCGAGACACTCCAGGGCCTCGTTGAAGCAGGGAGACCACTGTGACAGTCCAGAACCTCATGGAGCTAAGGCTCTCTTGTGACACAGCAGGCTCCCATGCAACCAATTGTCCATTGTGACAATGCAGATCCCAGGAGACCATGGTTACACTACGGAAGCTCATGGAACCAAGGGTCCATTGTGACAAAGCAAGGCCTTGTGGAACCAAGGAGAGCATTGTGACGTAATGGAACCTCGTGGAACCAAGGGTCCGTTGTTAGAGTCCAGAACCAAGGACAGCATTGTGACAGTCCAGAACCTCATGGGACCAAGATTCCCTTGTTACACAGTGGCACTTGATGGAACCAAGGAGCCACTGTAGCACAGCAAAGCTGCATGAAACCTATGGTCCGTAGCGATACTGCGGATCCAGGGAAACCATGGCGATACCACGGAACCTCATGGAACCAAGGGTCCAGTGTGACCCAGCAGAACCTCTTGGAATCAAGGCACCCATGTTACACTATGGAACCTCATGGAGCCAAGGGTCCGGTGTGCCGTTGCGGGGCCTCACTGGAGCAAAGGACATGGTTGATGGGACAGAAGCTCATGGAAACGATGGGATATTGGGACATTGCAGAGCCTCATGGAACCAAGGAGACCACTGTGACACTGAGGAAGAATTATGGAAGCAAGCAGCCACTGTAGAACCAAGGAGAGCACTGTTGACAGTACAAAACCTCCTGGAACTGAGAGGCCATTGTTCTACAGCGAGGCCTCGGGGAACCAAGGGGCCATGGTGACACTGTGGGGCCTCATGAACCAAGTAGTCGTTGTGACACGGCGGGGCTGCTTGTAACCAATTGTCCATCGTGATACTGCAGATCCAAGAGACCGTGCTGACACTATGGCAGTTCATGGAACCGAGAGGCTGTTGTGACACACCAAGGCCTCGTGGCACCAAGGAGAGAGCATTGTGGCAGTGCAGAACTAAGGAGGCCATTTTGACAGTACAGACCCAAATGGAACCAAGGGTCCACTGTTATCCAGCAGGGCCTCGTGGAACCAAGGGGCCCTCGTGAAAGTGTGCAAGGGGCATAATGGAGTCAGGGACACCACTGATACTGAAATCTGCTGGATAGCAACTTTTGAACACAGTTTTGAGGATTTGAGAGCAGGTATTCTTTATTACACCATGGTGGTCACTTGGGCAATCCTTCATCTACTCGAGTGCACTGGCCACCAGGCAATCGGAGCTTTTATCACTCACACTGATGATGTATTCATTAGTTAACCCCACCTGGAATTTATTTGCCATAATTGCACCCCTTCTCACAAGTCCTTCTATGGTTCTTTGGAGTGTGTCTTCAACATGCACTGTCCTTTTTAGGTGACTGCTCTTTGATCCCCGCTTTTGAGGAAGGGCAATATTATTGTTGTGTATAACTTCTGCTTTTGTCAGCCTTGCAGAGCTGAGCTGACATTCTCCTTGCGTTTTGTGCACGCTCCGTTTGCCTCGGCTACATCCTTTGTGCGTTTCTCCAAGACTGTGCTCTTCTGTTCTCTGCCCTTGGTAAGTGTAAATGTTGTTCTGTTCTCCTGTCCTTGTCACAGTGCTCGCCCCACGAGGCGTGTCTGCAAGCCCCTCCAACCCATGGACTTGGGATGGGCAAGTGTTCCTGAGGGAACAGGGATGGGACAGCTGGGCTGGACTGGCCCAAGGGATGTTCCATTCCATGTCACACCACGATCAGCAATCAACTGGGAGAAGCAGGGGGATGGGGGATTTGCGGGGGGGGGTGAGGGGGGGGGAGTGTCACCCTCTAGCAAGACAGGCCAGGGATTGTTTGATCTCAGAGGTAATAGCAGGCAAATAGCGGGGGACAAATCAGTTTATTCAACAACAGCAATGCATTTTTATTGAATGCCAAACAATTCAGTTGCGCTAGAGGGGAGAGATATAGGAAATGGAGTCTAGAGAGAGAAAAAGAGGGGAAGGGGGAAATAGCTACCAACAGACGAGACCAACGTCATGGTGGGCCAGCCAATGGAAGGGTGGTCATCCGTGGGGAGTACTCAGGGTCTTCTCCAGAGGATCGCTCTTTTATAGTCCTTTTTCAAAGCGAGTGGCTTGTGGCCAAGAGGTGGGGAGATTTATGGAGCATTGTGTGGTGCTCCAAGAGACAGGTGCGGTCGTGCAGTACATGCAGGCTTCAGCTGGTACCATGACAGCAGAGTCCAGTGAGCACAACACACCTGCAAAGAGTCCCTTGGCAAGCACCCACCTCAAGCAGGCCAGAAAATCATTGTCCAGAGTCAACCTGGGCGGGGGTCCTTGAGGTCTTCTTGAGAGGGTCACGAGGCAAAAATGAGGGAAACTTCACACCGACCCTTAGAGTGGTAGATGAGAGGCAGCCCTCAGGAAACGCTGGCCACCCAGAGCTGTTACTCCTAGCAGATTTTGGCTGGGAGCAAGCCTTGTATGTAGTGCTTTTTCAGGGGGAATATCAGTTTCAGCCGTGGGAACCTGCAAAAGCGGATGGTACTTTTCCATAGGAAGGAAAGCACAGAGCCTCAGTGCTCCAGGAGCTGATGAGAGGCAGTCCTCAACATTCCAGGATCAGCCAGTCTTGCCAGGTGGCCCCCGGGAGGCCCAGCCAGCCAGACCTGTTCCATGTTGCCTTGGTTCCATGGGGCCTCAGAGTGTCACAATGTACTCCTTGATTCCAGGAGTCCCTGTAGTGTCCCGATATTCTCCTTGTCACAATATTCTCCCTGCTTCAGTAGTGATAACAATGGCCCCTTGCTTCCCTAAGGTCCTGCAGAGTCACCATGGCCCCTGGGCTCCATGTGGCCCTGCTGTGTAACAAAGGCTCCTTGGTTCTCTGGGCCGCACAGCTTCATCACTGACCCTTGGTTCCACTGGGGTCCCGAGTCTCACAAAGGTGCCCCTGATTGCATGAGGCACCAGAGTGTCAAAATGGTCTCTTTGGTTCCATGAGGTTCCGCAGTGTCCCCATGGTCGCTGTCAGAGGCTGGATGACATCAATGTCCCCAGACCCCTCGGGATGCTCGGAATGGCCGAGTGGGGCCGGGGCTGGGACAGACCTTGGAATGAGGTGGGACAGAGCCCCGCCCCCAGCCATGGACTGGCAGATCTGCCAATCACACCGCAGGGGTAGCGCCCACCCAGCTCTGATTGGCTGAGCCGTCAATCAATCCCACACAGCAGGAGCAGCGCCCACCCAGCTCTGATTGGTTGAGCCGTTAATCAGTCACACAGCAGGAGCAGCGCCCAGCCAGCTCTGATCGGTTGAGCTGTCAATCAATCACACAGCATGGGCAGCGCCCAGCAAGCTCTGATTGGCTGAGCCATCAATCAATCCCACACAGCAGGAGCAGCGCCCACCCAGCTCTGATTGGCCGAGCTGTCAATCAATCCCACACAAAGGCAATGAAACACAGCAGTGAGTGGGAAGAAAGCAGATGTCCCCGAAAAGAGGAGAGCTTACAAAACGCTAGGGAATTGAAAAAATCGGGCATGACGTCAAGCCCTGGTCTGAATCCTGAAATCTCCTGGGTCTGTGTCTCAGCCACACTGGAAGCCTAGCAGCTGGTAGCTCTCTGCATATCTATCTGGAGATCTTCTGTCTTTCTGTCTCTTTTTTCTCTTTTAACCTTCTTATCCTGTTTTACTGGAATGTTTTTGGGTAGTTTAACATTTTTATGCCTAAAGGTTTCCATCTTACATGGGCTGAGTTAATGATGTTCCTGCTACGCTAAGTGTTGCACGTTGAATTGGATGTTGTATGAAATCATTTGCCAAAGGAGCTCGGTTTTCTGTATTTTTCCAGTACACTTTTGTGTCGTTTTGACCTCTTGAGAATATCTGGCTGGGGTTTCTACTCTGCACCAAACTCGAGGAAAGGAACCTTTGCTCACCCTCAGCATTTCAGTGTTCTGCGGTGTTACAGGCGCGCAGGCTCAGCACGGCCTCTTGTTTCCATCAGGCCCTGCTGTGTCACACTGGCCCTTGGTTCCATGAGCATCTGGAGTGTCACACAGCCTGATGATATTTGTCCTTGCTGCCTCTCCCATCCCAGTGCTCCAGGAACAGCCCCGAGCCACCTGTGAGGGACAGGCCCTGCTGGCCCAGGCCTGGGCTCAGGCCTTGGCCTTTCTGCTTCCTCCAACCAGCCCAGGCCTTGCTCAGCATTGCAGTTCCCTGCTCACAGCCTCGGGCTCCTGCAATCCTGGCCTCAAGGATCTGCTCTCACCACTCCCTGGGGCGCCTTTGGCAGTCCCTGCCCTCAGTGGGGCCAGTGATGCTCCAAGGGACTTGGAGTTTTGCTTCTGACTCCTTGAGCAGCTTCTTCAACCTTCTCTCAGTGCCTGGGGCTCCTGGACTCAGCCCCAAATCCACCGTTGGGGATCATTAAAATACAGAAAACCCTCAGGAGCTCTTTGTCTTCTTTCCAATGTCTTCCAGTCTCCAGGCCTTGTGCAGCTGCTTGGAGTCACTTTGGAGTTCTCTTAAGGAGGAAGATTTCAAGGTACAGCTCACGATTTTCAGTGTTATAAAAGGGAGTAATTTTTCTTTTTCAGTTCAAAGAAGAAGCAACTTAGGCATTCCCCAGGTGATCTTGATGCTGAATGTCTCCTTAGGAGGTGTGGGCCCACAGAAGAATGAGCCCCTTGCAGGCTGACCCTGTTTGGACAAGCTGCTCCCCAAGCCCAGCCTCAGCGTGTCTGACATGGCCCAGCTGGGACTGACATCCCTGGCCCTGCACCGGAAGCCCTTCCCCCTGAACTCTGCAGCTGGCTGTCCCTGCCCACTGCACCATGTCGCACGTGCTCTCCTCAGGGCTCTGCATGCATCCAGGCCCGGGACAAGTATTCCTGTTTGTGAGGAAAGAAGGGAAAAGCCTGAGCAGGTCTTCTAAACGACAAATCCCCACTGTAGAAGCACATGCTGAGTACAGGCTGCCTGGAATGATGACACCTTTCTACTAGGGACAGTGGGACCAGAAATGATGTCTGGATGCAGAATTCTCGGAGTCTTGCAGCTGAATTCTCTGTCCTTGTCCTTTCCCTGCATCTCTGTTGCAGATGGAAGCTGCTGGTGCCTTTCTCAGCTGTGACCTGTCTTTTGAATGCAGACAGATGTTCCCAGGTGTGTTAAGCAGGTGCTGCTCAATGTTTATGCAAAGCTTTGGTGTGCTCATGGAACCAAGGGGACCCTTGTGACACAGCGGGGGCTGATGGAACCAAGGAGACAATTGTGACAGTTGAGAGCCTCACAGAAACAAGGCTCCATTGTGACGCTGAAGGCAATTACGGAATCCACATCACTGTGACACAGCCGGGCCACATGGAACCAATGGTCCCTTATGACAATGCAGATCCAAGGAGACCATGGTGACACTATGGGACCACATGGATCCAAGGGGCCACTGTGACACTGAAGAACTTCATGGAAGCCAGGGTGCAGTGTGACACAGCGGTGCCTGATTGGAAGAAAAGGAACCACTGCTGACAGCCCAGAAACTCCTGGAACCAAGGGGCTGTGGTGACACAGCAGGGCCACATGGAACCAAGGAGACTTGTGACATTTAGGAACCTCATGGAACCAAGAGTCCACTATGACACTGCAGAAACAAGGAGACCATTGGGACGTTGTGGAAGCTCACAGAACCAAGCAGCCCTTGTGACACTCCAGGGCCTCGTTGAAGCAGGGAGACCACTGTGACAGTCCAGAACGTCATGGAACTAAGGCTCTCTTGTGACACAGCAGGCTCCCATGCAACCAATTGTCCATTGTGACAATGCAGATCCCAGGAGACCATGGTTACACTACGGAAGCTCATGGAACCAAGGGTCCATTGTGACAAAGCAAGGCCTTGTGGAACCAAGGAGAGCATTGTGACGTAATGGAAACTCGTGGAACCAAGGGTCCGTTGTTAGAGTCCAGAACCAAGGACAGCATTGTGACAGTCCAGAACCTCATGGGACCAAGATTCCCTTGTTACACAGTGGCACTTGACGGAACCAAGGAGCCACTGTAGCACAGCAAAGCTGCATGAAACCTATGGTCCATAGTGCTACTGCGGATCCAGGGAAACCATGGCGATACCACGGAACCTCACGGAGCCAAGGGTCCAGTGTGACCTGGCAGAACCTCTTGGAATCAAGGCAACCATGTCACACTATGGAACCTCATGGAGCCAAGGGTCCAGTGTGCCATTGCGGAGCCTCACTGGAGCAAATAGTCGTTGTGACACGGCGGGGCTGCTTGTAACCAACTGTTCATCGTGATACTGCAGATCCAAGAGACCGTGCTGACACTATGGCAGTTCATGGAACCGAGAGGCTGTTGTGACACACCAAGGCCTCGTGGCACCAAGGAGAGCATTGTGGCAGTGCAGAACCAAGGAGGCCATTTTGACAGTACAGACCCAAATGGAACCAAGGGTCCACTGTTATCCAGCAGGGCCTCGTGGAACCAAGGGGCCCTCGTGAAAGTGTGCAAGGGGCATAATGGAGTCAGGGACACCACTGATACTGAAATCTGCTGGATAGCAACTTTTGAACACAGTTTTGAGGATCTGAGAGCAGGTATTCTTTATTACACCATGGTGGTCACTTGGGCAATCCTTCATCTACTCGAGTGCACTGGCCACCAGGCAATCGGAGCTTTTATCACTCACACTGATGATGTATTCATTAGTTAACCCCACCTGGAATTTATTTGCCATAATTGCACCCCTTCTCACAAGTCCTTCTATGGTTCTTTGGAGTCTGCCTTCAACATGCACTGTCCTTTTTAGGTGACTGCTCTTTGAACCCCGCTTTTGAGGAAGGGCAATATTATTGTTGTGTATAACTTCTGCTTTTGTCAGCCTTGCAGAGCTGAGCTGACATTCTCCTTGCATTTTGTGCACGCTCTGTTTGCCTCAGCTACATCCTTTGTGCGTTTCTCCAAGGCTGTGCTCTTCTGTTCTCTGCCCGCGATAAGTGTAAATGTTCTTCTGTTCTCCTGTCCTTGTCACAATGCTCCCCCCACGAGGCGTGTCTGCAAGCCCCTCCAACCCATGGACTTGGGGTGGGCAAGTGCTCCTGAGGGAACAGGGATGGGACAGCTGGGCTGGACTGGCCCAAGGGATGTTCCATTCCATGTCACAGCACGATCAGCAATCAAGTGGGAGAAGCAGGGGGATGGGGGATTTGCGGGGGGGGGGGGGAGGGGGGGGGGAGTGTCACCATCTACCAAGACAGGCCGGGGATTGTTTGATCTCAGAGGTAATAGCAGGCAAATAGCGGGGGACAAATCAGTTTATTCAACAACAGCAATGCATTTTTATTGAATGCCAAACAATTCAGTTGCGATAGAGGGGAGAGATATAGAAAATGGAGTCTAGAGAGAGAAAAAGAGGGGAAGGGGGAAATAGCTACCAACAGACGAGACCAACGTCATGGTGGGCCAGCCAATGGAAGGGTGGTCATCCGTGGGGAGTACTCAGGGTCTTCTCCAGAGGATCGCTCTTTTATAGTCCTTTTTCAAAGCGAGTGGCTTGTGGCCAAGAGGTGGGGAGATTTATGGAGCATTGTGTGGTGCTCCAAGAGACAGGTGCGGTCGTGCAGTACATGCAGGCTTCAGCTGGTACCATGACAGCAGAGTCCAGTGAGCACAACACACCTGCAAAGAGCCCCTTGGCAAGCACCCACCTCAAGCAGGCCAGATAATCATTGTCCAGAGTCAACCTGGGCGGGGGTTCTTGAGGTCTTCTTGAGAGGGTCACGAGGCAAAAATGAGGGAAACTTCACACCGACCCTTAGAGTGGTAGATGAGAGGCAGCCCTCAGGAAACGGTGGCCACCCAGAGCTGTTACTCCTAGCAGATTTTGGCTGGGAGCAAGCCTTGTATGTAGTGCTTTTTCAGGGGGAATATCAGTTTCAGCCGTGGGAACCTGCAAAAGCAGATGGTACTTTTCCATAGGAAGGAAAGCACAGAGCCTCAGTGCTCCAGGAGCTGAGGAGAGGCAGTCCTCAACATTCCAGGATCAGCCAGTCTTGCCAGGTGGCCCCCGGGAGGCCCAGCCAGTCAGACCTGTTCCATGTTGCCTTGGTTCCATGGGGCCTCACAGTGTCACAATGTACTCCTTGATTCCAGGAGTCCCTGTAGTGTCCCGATATTCTCCTTGTCACAATATTCTCCCTGCTTCAGTAGTGATAACAATGGCCCCTTGCTTCCCTAAGGTCCTGCAGAGTCACCACGGCCCCTGGGCTCCATGTGGCCCTGCTGCGTAACAAAGGCTCCTTGGTTCTCTGGGCCGCACAGCTTCATCACTGACCCTTGGTTCCATTGGGGTCCCGAGTCTCACAAAGGTGCCCCTGATTGCATGAGGCACCAGAGTGTCAAAATGGTCTCTTTGGTTCCATGAGGTTCCGCAGTGTCCCCATGGTCGCTGTCAGAGGCTGGATGACATCAATGTCCCCAGACCCCTCGGGATGCTAGGAATGGCCGAGTGGGGCCGGGGCTGGAACAGACCTTGGAATGAGGTGGGACAGGGCCCCGCCCCCAGCCATGGCCTGGCAGATCTGCCAATCACACAGCAGGGGTAGCGCCCACCCAGCTCTGATTGGCAGAGCCGTCAATCAATCCCACACAGCAGGAGCAGCGCCCACCCAGCTCTGATTGGTTGAGCCGTTAATCAGTCACACAGCAGGGGCAGCGCCCAGCCTGCTCTGATTGGTTGAGCTGTCAATCAATCACACAGCAGGAGCAACGCCCAGCCAGCTCTGATTGGCTGAGCTGTCAATCAATCCCACACAGCAGGAGCAGCGCCCACCCAGCTCTGATTGGCTGAGCCGTCAATCAATCACACAGCAGGGGCAGCGCCCACCCAGCTCTGATTGGCCGAGCTGTCAATCAATCCCACACAAAGGCAATGAAACACAGCAGTGAGTGGGAAGAAAGCAGATGTCCCTGAAAAGAGGAGAGCTTACAAAACGCTAGGGAATTGAAAAAATCGGGCATGACGTCAAGCCCTGGTCTGAATCCTGAAATCTCCTGGGTCTGTGTCTCAGCCACACTGGAAGCCTAGCAGCTGGTAGCTCTCTGCATATCTATCTGGAGATCTTCTGTCTTTCTGTCTCTTTTTTCTCTTTTAACCTTCTTATCCTCTTTTACTGGAATGTTTTTGGGTAGTTTAACATTTTTATGCCTAAAGGTTTCCATCTTAAATGGGCTGAGTTAATGATGTTCCTGCTACGCTAAGTGTTGCATGTTGAATTGGATGTTGTATGAAATCATTTGCCAAAGGAGCTCGGTTTTCTGTATTTTTCCAGTACACTTTTGTGTCGTTTTGACCTCTTGAGAATATCTGGCTGGGGTTTCTACTCTGCACCAAACTCGAGGAAAGGAACCTTTGCTCACCCTCAGCATTTCAGTGTTCTGCGGTGTTACAGGCGCGCAGGCTCAGCACGGCCTCTTGTTTCCATCAGGCCCTGCTGTGTCACACTGGCCCTTGGTTCCATGAGCATCTGGAGTGTCACACAGCCTGATGACATTTGTCCTTGCTGCCTCTCCCGTCCCAGTGCCCCAGGAACAGCCCCGAGCCACCTGTGAGGGACAGGCCCTGCTGGCCCAGGCCTGGGCTCAGGCCTTGGCCTTTCTGCTTCCTCCAACCAGCCCAGGCCTTGCTCAGCATTGCAGTTCCCTGCTCACAGCCTCGGGCTCCTGCAATCCTGGCCTCAAGGATCTGCTCTCACCACTCCCTGGGGAGCCTTTGGCAGTCCCTGCCCTCAGTGGGGCCACTGATGCTCCAAGGGACTTGGAGTTTTGCTTCTGACTCCTTGAGCAGCTTCTTCAACCTTCTCTCAGTGCCTGGGGCTCCTGGACTCAGCCCCAAATCCACCGTTGGGGATCATTAAAATACAGAAAACCCTCAGGAGCTCTTTGTCTTCTTTCCAATGTCTTCCAGTCTCCAGGCCTTGTGCAGCTGCTTGGAGTCACTTTGGAGTTCTCTTAAGGAGGAAGATTTCAAGGTACAGCTCACGATTTTCAGTGTTATAAAAGGGAGTAATTTTTCTTTTTCAGTTCAAAGAAGAAGCAACTTAGGCATTCCCCAGGTGATCTTGATGCTGAATGTCTCCTTAGGAGGTGTGGGCCCACAGAAGAATGAGCCCCTTGCAGGCTGACCCTGTTTGGACAAGCTGCTCCCCAAGCCCAGCCTCAGCGTGTCTGACGTGGCCCAGCTGGGACTGACATCCCTGGCCCTGCACCGGAAGCCCTTCCCCCTGAACTCTGCAGCTGGCTGTCCCTGCCCACTGCACCATGTCGCACGTGCTTTCCTCAGGGCTCTGCCTGCATCCAGGCCCGGGACAAGTATTCCTGTTTGTGAGGAAAGAAGGGAAAAGCCTGAGCAGGTCTCCTAAACGACAAATCCCCACTGTAGAAGCACATGCTGAGTACAGGCTGCCTGGAATGATGACACCTTTCTACTAGGGACAGTGGGACCAGAAATGATGTCTGGATGCAGAATTCTCGGAGTCTTGCAGCTGAATTCTCTGTCCTTGTCCTTTCCCTGCATCTCTGTTGCAGATGGAAGCTGCTGGTGCCTTTCTCAGCTGTGACCTGTCTTTTGAATGCAGACAGATGTTCCCAGGTGTGTTAAGCAGGTGCTGCTCAATGTTTATGCAAAGCTTTGGTGTGCTCATGGAACCAAGGGGACCCTTGTGACACAGCGGGGGCTGATGGAACCAAGGAGACAATTGTGACAGTTGAGAGCCTCACAGAAACAAGGCTCCATTGTGACGCTGAAGGCAATTACGGAATCCACATCACTGTGACACAGCCGGGCCACGTGGAACCAATGGTCCCTTATGACAATGCAGATCCAAGGAGACCATGGTGACACTATGGGACCGCATGGATCCAAGGGGCCACTGTGACACTGAAGAACTTCATGGAAGCCAGGGTGCAGTGTGACACAGCGGTGCCTGATTGGAAGAAAAGGAGCCACTGCTGACAGCCCAGAAACTCCTGGAACCAAGGGGCTGTGGTGACACAGCAGGGCCACATGGAACCAAGGAGACCTGTGACATTTAGGAACCTAATGGAACCAAGAGTCCACTATGACACTGCAGAAACAAGGAGACCATTGGGACGTTGTGGAAGCTCACAGAACCAAGCAGCCCTTGTGACACTCCAGGGCCTCGTTGAAGCAGGGAGACCACTGTGACAGTCCAGAACGTCATGGAACTAAGGCTCTCTTGTGACACAGCAGGCTCCCATGCAACCAATTGTCCATTGTGACAATGCAGATCCCAGGAGACCATGGTTACACTACGGAAGCTCATGGAACCAAGGGTCCATTGTGACAAAGCAAGGCCTTGTGGAACCAAGGAGAGCATTGTGACGTAATGGAACCTCGTGGAACCAAGGGTCCGTTGTTAGAGTCCAGAACCAAGGACAGCATTGTGACAGTCCAGAACCTCATGGGACCAAGATTCCCTTGTTACACAGTGGCACTTGATGGAACCAAGGAGCCACTGTAGCACAGCAAAGCTGCATGAAACCTATGGTCCATAGTGCTACTGCGGATCCAGGGAAACCATGGCGATACCACGGAACCTCATGGAACCAAGGGTCCAGTGTGACCCGGCAGAACCTCTTGGAATCAAGGCAACCATGTCACACTATGGAACCTCATGGAGCCAAGGGTCCAGTGTGCCATTGCGGGGCCTCACTGGAGCAAAGGACATGGTTGATGGGACAGAAGCTCATGGAAACCATGGGCTATTGGGACATTGCAGAGCCTCATGGAGCCAAGGAGACCACTGTGACACCGAGGAACCTTATGGAAGCAAGCAGCCACTGTAGAACCAAGGAGAGCACTGTTGACAGTACAAAACCTCCTGGAACTGAGAGGCCATTGTTCTGCAGCGAGGCCTCGTGGAACCAAGGGGCCATGGTGACACTGTGGGGGCCTCCTGAAGCAAATAGTCGTTGTGACACGGCGGGGCTGCTTGTAACCAACTGTCCATCGTGATACTGCAGATCCAAGAGACCGTGCTGACACTATGGCAGTTCATGGAACCGAGAGGCTGTTGTGACACACCAAGGCCTCGTGGCACCAAGGAGAGCATTGTGGCAGTGCAGAACCAAGGAGGCCATTTTGACAGTACAGACCCAAATGGAACCAAGGGTCCACTGTTATCCAGCAGGGCCTCGTGGAACCAAGGGGCCCTCGTGAAAGTGTGCAAGGGGCATAATGGAGTCAGGGACACCACTGATACTGAAATCTGCTGGATAGCAACTTTTGAACACAGTTTTGAGGATCTGAGAGCAGGTATTCTTTATTACACCATGGTGGCCACTTGGGCAATCCTTCATCTACTCGAGTGCACTGGCCACCAGGCAATCGGAGCTTTTATCACTCACACTGATGATGTATTCATTAGTTAACCCCACCTGGAATTTATTTGCCATAATTGCACCCCTTCTCACAAGTCCTTCTATGGTTCTTTGGAGTCTGCCTTCAACATGCACTGTCCTTTTTAGGTGACTGCTCTTTGATCCCCGCTTTTGAGGAAGGGCAATATTATTGTTGTGTATAACTTCTGCTTTTGTCAGCCTTGCAGAGCTGAGCTGACATTCTCCTTGCATTTTGTGCACGCTCTGTTTGCCTCAGCTACATCCTTTGTGCGTTTCTCCAAGGCTGTGCTCTTCTGTTCTCTGCCCTTGATAAGTGTAAATGTTGTTCTGTTCTCCTGTCCTTGTCACAATGCTCCCCCCACGAGGCGTGTGTGCAAGCCCCTCCAACCCATGGACTTGGGGTGGGCAAGTGTTCCTGAGGGAACAGGGATGGGACAGCTGGGCTGGACTGGCCCAAGGGATGTTCCATTCCATGTCACAGCACGATCAGCAATCAACTGGGAGAAGCAGGGGGATGGGGGATTTGCGGGGGGGGGGGGGAGGGGGGGGGGGGAGTGTCACCATCTACCAAGACAGGCCGGGGATTGTTTGATCTCAGAGGTAATAGCAGGCAAATAGCGGAGGACAAATCAGTTTATTCAACAACAGCAATGCATTTTTATTGAATGCCAAACAATTCAGTTGCGATAGAGGGGAGAGATATAGGAAATGGAGTATAGAGAGAGAAAAAGAGGGGAAGGGGGAAATAGCTACCAACAGACGAGACCAACGTCATGGTGGGCCAGCCAATGGAAGGGTGGTCATCCGTGGGGAGTACTCAGGGTCTTCTCCAGAGGATCGCTCTTTCATAGTCCTTTTCCAAAGCGAGTGGCTTGTGGCCAAGAGGTGGGGAGATTTATGGAGCATTGTGTGGTGCTCCAAGAGACAGGTGCGGTCGTGCAGTACATGCAGGCTTCAGCTGGTACCATGACAGCAGAGTCCAGTGAGCACAACACACCTGCAAAGAGTCCCTTGGCAAGCACCCACCTCAAGCAGGCCAGAAAATCATTGTCCAGAGTCAACCTGGGCGGGGGTCCTTGAGGTCTTCTTGAGAGGGTCATGAGGCAAAAATGAGGGAAACTTCACACCGACCCTTAGAGTGGTAGATGAGAGGCAGCCCTCAGGAAACGGTGGCCACCCAGAGCTGTTACTCCTAGCAGATTTTGGCTGGGAGCAAGCCTTGTATGTAGTGCTTTTTCAGGGGGAATATCAGTTTCAGCCGTGGGAACCTGCAAAAGCGGATGGTACTTTTCCATAGGAAGGAAAGCACAGAGCCTCAGTGCTCCAGGAGCTGAGGAGAGGCAGTCCTCAACATTCCAGGATCAGCCAGTCTTGCCAGGTGGCCCCCGGGAGGCCCAGCCAGTCAGACCTGTTCCATGTTGCCTTGGTTCCATGGGGCCTCACAGGGTCACAATGTTCTCCTTGATTCCAGGAGTCCCTGTAGTGTCCCGATATTCTCCTTGTCACAATATTCTCCCTGCTTCAGTAGTGATAACAATGGCCCCTTGCTTCCCTAAGGTCCTGCAGAGTCACCAAGGCCCCTGGGCTCCATGTGGCCCTGCTGTGTAACAAAGGCTCCTTGGTTCTCTGGGCCGCACAGCTTCATCACTGACCCTTGGTTCCACTGGGGTCCTGAGTCTCACAAAGGTGCCCCTGATTGCATGAGGCACCAGAGTGTCAAAATGGTCTCTTTGGTTCCATGAGGTTCCGCAGTGTCCCCATGGTCGCTGTCAGAGGCTGGATGACATCAATGTCCCCAGACCCCTCGGGATGCTCGGAATGGCCGAGTGGGGCTGGGGCTGGGACAGACCTTGGAATGAGGTGGGACAGAGCCCCGCCCCCAGCCTGGCAGATCTGCCAATCACACAGCAGGGGTAGCGCCCACCCAGCTCTGATTGGCTGAGCCGTCAATCAATCACACAGCAGGGGCAGCGCCCACCCAGCTCTGATTGGCCGAGCTGTCAATCAATCCCACACAAAGGCAATGAAACACAGCAGTGAGTGGGAAGAAAGCAGATGTCCCCGAAAAGAGGAGAGCTTACAAAACGCTAGGGAATTGAAAAAATCGGGCATGACGTCAAGCCCTGGTCTGAATCCTGAAATCTCCTGGGTCTGTGTCTCACCCACACTGGAAGCCTAGCAGCTGGTAGCTCTCTGCATATCTATCTGGAGATCTTCTGTCTTTCTGTCTCTTTTTTCTCTTTTAACCTTCTTATCCTCTTTTACTGGAATGTTTTTGGGTAGTTTAACATTTTTATGCCTAAAGGTTTCCATCTTACATGGGCTGAGTTAAGGATGTTCCTGCTACGCTAAGTGTTGCACGTTGAATTGGATGTTGTATGAAATCATTTAGCAAAAGGAGCTCGGTTTTCTGTATTTTTCCAGTACACTTTTGTGTCGTTTTGACCTCTTGAGAATATCTGGCTGGGGTTTCTACTCTGCACCAAACTCGAGGAAAGGAGCCTTTGCTCACCCTCAGCATTTCAGTGTTCTGCGGTGTTACAGGCGCGCACGCTCAGCACGGCCTCTTGTTTCCATCAGGCCCTGCTGTGTCACACTGGCCCTTGGTTCCATGAGCATCTGGAGTGTCACACAGCCTGATGACATTTGTCCTTGCTGCCTCTCCCGTCCCAGTGCCCCAGGAACAGCCCCGAGCCACCTGTGAGGGACAGGCCCTGCTGGCCCAGGCCTGGGCTCAGGCCTTGGCCTTTCTGCTTCCTCCAACCAGCCCAGGCCTTGCTCAGCATTGCAGTTCCCTGCTCACAGCCTCGGGCTCCTGCAATCCTGGCCTCAAGGATCTGCTCTCACCACTCCCTGGGGAGCCTTTGGCACTCCCTGCCCTCAGTGGGGCCACTGATGCTCCAAGGGACTTGGAGTTTTGCTTCTGACTCCTTGAGCAGCTTCTTCAACCTTCTCTCAGTGCCTGGGGCTCCTGGACTCAGCCCCAAATCCACCGTTGGGGATCATTAAAATACAGAAAACCCTCAGGAGCTCTTTGTCTTCTTTCCAATGTCTTCCAGTCTCCAGGCCTTGTGCAGCTGTTTGGAGTCACTTTGGAGTTCTCTTAAGGAGGAAGATTTCAAGGTACAGCTCACGATTTTCAGTGTTATAAAAGGGAGTAATTTTTCTTTTTCAGTTCAAAGAAGAAGCAACTTAGGCATTCCCCAGGTGATCTTGATGCTGAACGTCTCCTTAGGAGGCGTGGGCCCACAGAAGAATGAGCCCCTTGCAGGCTGACCCTGTTTGGACAAGCTGCTCCCCAAGCCCAGCCTCAGCGTGTCTGACGTGGCCCAGCTGGGACTGACATCCCTGGCCCTGCACCGGAAGCCCTTCCCCCTGAACTCTGCAGCTGGCTGTCCCTGCCCACTGCACCATGTCGCACGTGCTTTCCTCAGGGCTCTGCCTGCATCCAGGCCCGGGACAAGTATTCCTGTTTGTGAGGAAAGAAGGGAAAAGCCTGAGCAGGTCTCCTAAACGACAAATCCCCACTGTAGAAGCACATGCTGAGTACAGGCTGCCTGGAATGATGACACCTTTCTACTAGGGACAGTGGGACCAGAAATGATGTCTGGATGCAGAATTCTCGGAGTCTTGCAGCTGAATTCTCTGTCCTTGTCCTTTCCCTGCATCTCTGTTGCAGATGGAAGCTGCTGGTGCCTTTCTCAGCTGTGACCTGTCTTTTGAATGCAGACAGATGTTCCCAGGTGTGTTAAGCAGGTGCTGCTCAATGTTTATGCAAAGCTTTGGTGTGCTCATGGAACCAAGGGGACCCTTGTGACACAGCGGGGGCTGATGGAACCAAGGAGACAATTGTGACAGTTGAGAGCCTCACAGAAACAAGGCTCCATTGTGACGCTGAAGGCAATTACGGAATCCACATCACTGTGACACAGCCGGGCCACGTGGAACCAATGGTCCCTTATGACAATGCAGATCCAAGGAGACCATGGTGACACTATGGGACCGCATGGATCCAAGGGGCCACTGTGACACTGAAGAACTTCATGGAAGCCAGGGTGCAGTGTGACACAGCGGTGCCTGATTGGAAGAAAAGGAGCCACTGCTGACAGCCCAGAAACTCCTGGAACCAAGGGGCTGTGGTGACACAGCAGGGCCACATGGAACCAAGGAGACCTGTGACATTTAGGAACCTCATGGAACCAAGAGTCCACTATGACACTGCAGAAACAAGGAGACCATTGGGACGTTGTGGAAGCTCACAGAACCAAGCAGCCCTTGTGACACTCCAGGGCCTCGTTGAAGCAGGGAGACCACTGTGACAGTCCAGAACGTCATGGAACTAAGGCTCTCTTGTGACACAGCAGGCTCCCATGCAACCAATTGTCCATTGTGACAATGCAGATCCCAGGAGACCATGGTTACACTACGGAAGCTCATGGAACCAAGGGTCCATTGTGACAAAGCAAGGCCTTGTGGAACCAAGGAGAGCATTGTGACGTAATGGAACCTCGTGGAACCAAGGGTCCGTTGTTAGAGTCCAGAACCAAGGACAGCATTGTGACAGTCCAGAACCTCATGGGACCAAGATTCCCTTGTTACACAGTGGCACTTGATGGAACCAAGGAGCCACTGTAGCACAGCAAAGCTGCATGAAACCTATGGTCCATAGTGCTACTGCGGATCCAGGGAAACCATGGCGATACCACGGAACCTCACGGAACCAAGGGTCCAGTGTGACCCGGCAGAACCTCTTGGAATCAAGGCAACCATGTCACACTATGGAACCTCATGGAGCCAAGGGTCCAGTGTGCCATTGCGGGGCCTCACTGGAGCAAAGGACATGGTTGATGGGACAGAAGCTCATGGAAACCATGGGCTATTGGGACATTGCAGAGCCTCATGGAGCCAAGGAGACCACTGTGACACCGAGGAACCTTATGGAAGCAAGCAGCCACTGTAGAACCAAGGAGAGCACTGTTGACAGTACAAAACCTCCTGGAACTGAGAGGCCATTGTTCTGCAGCGAGGCCTCGTGGAACCAAGGGGCCATGGTGACACTGTGGGGGCCTCCTGAAGCAAATAGTCGTTGTGACACGGCGGGGCTGCTTGTAACCAACTGTCCATCGTGATACTGCAGATCCAAGAGACCGTGCTGACACTATGGCAGTTCATGGAACCGAGAGGCTGTTGTGACACACCAAGGCCTCGTGGCACCAAGGAGAGCATTGTGGCAGTGCAGAACCAAGGAGGCCATTTTGACAGTACAGACCCAAATGGAACCAAGGGTCCACTGTTATCCAGCAGGGCCTCGTGGAACCAAGGGGCCCTCGTGAAAGTGTGCAAGGGGCATAATGGAGTCAGGGACACCACTGATACTGAAATCTGCTGGATAGCAACTTTTGAACACAGTTTTGAGGATCTGAGAGCAGGTATTCTTTATTACACCATGGTGGCCACTTGGGCAATCCTTCATCTACTCGAGTGCACTGGCCACCAGGCAATCGGAGCTTTTATCACTCACACTGATGATGTATTTATTAGTTAACCCCACCTGGAATTTATTTGCCATAATTGCACCCCTTCTCACAAGTCCTTCTATGGTTCTTTGGAGTCTGCCTTCAACATGCACTGTCCTTTTTAGGTGACTGCTCTTTGATCCCCGCTTTTGAGGAAGGGCAATATTATTGTTGTGTATAACTTCTGCTTTTGTCAGCCTTGCAGAGCTGAGCTGACATTCTCCTTGCATTTTGTGCACGCTCTGTTTGCCTCAGCTACATCCTTTGTGCGTTTCTCCAAGGCTGTGCTCTTCTGTTCTCTGCCCTTGATAAGTGTAAATGTTGTTCTGTTCTCCTGTCCTTGTCACAATGCTCCCCCCACGAGGCGTGTGTGCAAGCCCCTCCAACCCATGGACTTGGGGTGGGCAAGTGTTCCTGAGGGAACAGGGATGGGACAGCTGGGCTGGACTGGCCCAAGGGATGTTCCATTCCATGTCACAGCACGATCAGCAATCAACTGGGAGAAGCAGGGGGATGGGGGATTTGCGGGGGGGGGGGGAGGGGGGGGGGGAGTGTCACCATCTACCAAGACAGGCCGGGGATTGTTTGATCTCAGAGGTAATAGCAGGCAAATAGCGGGGGACAAATCAGTTTATTCAACAACAGCAATGCATTTTTATTGAATGCCAAACAATTCAGTTGCGATAGAGGGGAGAGATATAGGAAATGGAGTATAGAGAGAGAAAAAGAGGGGAAGGGGGAAATAGCTACCAACAGACAAGACCAACGTCATGGTGGGCCAGCCAATGGAAGGGTGGTCATCCGTGGGGAGTACTCAGGGTCTTCTCCAGAGGATCGCTCTTTCATAGTCCTTTTCCAAAGCGAGTGGCTTGTGGCCAAGAGGTGGGGAGATTTATGGAGCATTGTGTGGTGCTCCAAGAGACAGGTGCGGTCGTGCAGTACATGCAGGCTTCAGCTGGTACCATGACAGCAGAGTCCAGTGAGCACAACACACCTGCAAAGAGTCCCTTGGCAAGCACCCACCTCAAGCAGGCCAGAAAATCATTGTCCAGAGTCAACCTGGGCGGGGGTCCTTGAGGTCTTCTTGAGAGGGTCATGAGGCAAAAATGAGGGAAACTTCACACCGACCCTTAGAGTGGTAGATGAGAGGCAGCCCTCAGGAAACGGTGGCCACCCAGAGCTGTTACTCCTAGCAGATTTTGGCTGGGAGCAAGCCTTGTATGTAGTGCTTTTTCAGGGGGAATATCAGTTTCAGCCGTGGGAACCTGCAAAAGCGGATGGTACTTTTCCATAGGAAGGAAAGCACAGAGCCTCAGTGCTCCAGGAGCTGAGGAGAGGCAGTCCTCAACATTCCAGGATCAGCCAGTCTTGCCAGGTGGCCCCCGGGAGGCCCAGCCAGTCAGACCTGTTCCATGTTGCCTTGGTTCCATGGGGCCTCACAGGGTCACAATGTTCTCCTTGATTCCAGGAGTCCCTGTAGTGTCCCGATATTCTCCTTGTCACAATATTCTCCCTGCTTCAGTAGTGATAACAATGGCCCCTTGCTTCCCTAAGGTCCTGCAGAGTCACCAAGGCCCCTGGGCTCCATGTGGCCCTGCTGTGTAACAAAGGCTCCTTGGTTCTCTGGGCCGCACAGCTTCATCACTGACCCTTGGTTCCACTGGGGTCCTGAGTCTCACAAAGGTGCCCCTGATTGCATGAGGCACCAGAGTGTCAAAATGGTCTCTTTGGTTCCATGAGGTTCCGCAGTGTCCCCATGGTCGCTGTCAGAGGCTGGATGACATCAATGTCCCCAGACCCCTCGGGATGCTCGGAATGGCCGAGTGGGGCTGGGGCTGGGACAGACCTTGGAATGAGGTGGGACAGAGCCCCGCCCCCAGCCTGGCAGATCTGCCAATCACACAGCAGGGGTAGCGCCCACCCAGCTCTGATTGGCTGAGCCGTCAATCAATCACACAGCAGGGGCAGCGCCCACCCAGCTCTGATTGGTTGAGCCGTTAATCAGTCACACAGCAGGAGCAGCGCCCAGCCTGCTCTGATTGGTTGAGCTGTCAATCAATCACACAGCATGGGCAGCGCCCACCCAGCTCTGATTGGCTGAGCCGTCAATCAATCACACAGCAGGGGCAGCGCCCACCCAGCTCTGATTGGCCGAGCTGTCAATCAATCCCACACAAAGGCAATGAAACACAGCAGTGAGTGGGAAGAAAGCAGATGTCCCCGAAAAGAGGAGAGCTTACAAAACGCTAGGGAATTGAAAAAATCGGGCATGACGTCAAGCCCTGGTCTGAATCCTGAAATCTCCTGCGTCTGTGTCTCACCCACACTGGAAGCCTAGCAGCTGGTAGCTCTCTGCATATCTATCTGGAGATCTTCTGTCTTTCTGTCTCTTTTTTCTCTTTTAACCTTCTTATCCTCTTTTACTGGAATGTTTTTGGGTAGTTTAACATTTTTATGCCTAAAGGTTTCCATCTTACATGGGCTGAGTTAAGGATGTTCCTGCTACGCTAAGTGTTGCACGTTGAATTGGATGTTGTATGAAATCATTTAGCAAAAGGAGCTCGGTTTTCTGTATTTTTCCAGTACACTTTTGTGTCGTTTTGACCTCTTGAGAATATCTGGCTGGGGTTTCTACTCTGCACCAAACTCGAGGAAAGGAACCTTTGCTCACCCTCAGCATTTCAGTGTTCTGCGGTGTTACAGGCGCGCACGCTCAGCACGGCCTCTTGTTTCCATCAGGCCCTGCTGTGTCACACTGGCCCTTGGTTCCATGAGCATCTGGAGTGTCACACAGCCTGATGACATTTGTCCTTGCTGCCTCTCCCGTCCCAGTGCCCCAGGAACAGCCCCGAGCCACCTGTGAGGGACAGGCCCTGCTGGCCCAGGCCTGGGCTCAGGCCTTGGCCTTTCTGCTTCCTCCAACCAGCCCAGGCCTTGCTCAGCATTGCAGTTCCCTGCTCACAGCCTCGGGCTCCTGCAATCCTGGCCTCAAGGATCTGCTCTCACCACTCCCTGGGGAGCCTTTGGCAGTCCCTGCCCTCAGTGGGGCCAGTGATGCTCCAAGGGACTTGGAGTTTTGCTTCTGACTCCTTGAGCAGCTTCTTCAACCTTCTCTCAGTGCCTGGGGCTCCTGGACTCAGCCCCAAATCCACCGTTGGGGATCATTAAAATACAGAAAACCCTCAGGAGCTCTTTGTCTTCTTTCCAATGTCTTCCAGTCTCCAGGCCTTGTGCAGCTGTTTGGAGTCACTTTGGAGTTCTCTTAAGGAGGAAGATTTCAAGGTACAGCTCACGATTTTCAGTGTTATAAAAGGGAGTAATTTTTCTTTTTCAGTTCAAAGAAGAAGCAACTTAGGCATTCCCCAGGTGATCTTGATGCTGAACGTCTCCTTAGGAGGCGTGGGCCCACAGAAGAATGAGCCCCTTGCAGGCTGACCCTGTTTGGACAAGCTGCTCCCCAAGCCCAGCCTGGGGACATGTCTGACATGGCCCAGCTGGGATTGACATGCCTGGCCCTGCACCAGAAGCCCTTCCCCCTGAACTCTGCAGCTGGCTGTCCCTGCCCACTGCACCATGTCGCACGTGCTTTCCTCAGGGCTCTGCCTGCATCCAGGCCCGGGACAAGTATTCCTGTTTGTGAGGAAAGAAGGGAAAAGCCTGAGCAGGTCTCCTAAACGACAAATCCCCACTGTAGAAGCACATGCTGAGTACAGGCTGCCTGGAATGATGACACCTTTCTACTAGGGACAGTGGGACCAGAAATGATGTCTGGATGCAGAATTCTCGGAGTCTTGCAGCTGAATTCTCTGTCCTTGTCCTTTCCCTGCATCTCTGTTGCAGATGGAAGCTGCTGGTGCCTTTCTCAGCTGTGACCTGTCTTTTGAATGCAGACAGATGTTCCCAGGTGTGTTAAGCAGGTGCTGCTCAATGTTTATGCAAAGCTTTGGTGTGCTCATGGAACCAAGGGGACCCTTGTGACACAGCGGGGGCTGATGGAACCAAGGAGACAATTGTGACAGTTGAGAGCCTCACAGAAACAAGGCTCCATTGTGACGCTGAAGGCAATTACGGAATCCACATCAC
This sequence comes from Sturnus vulgaris, assembly GCF_052056855.1. NCBI lineage: Eukaryota > Metazoa > Chordata > Aves > Passeriformes > Sturnidae > Sturnus > Sturnus vulgaris. The sequence continues at coordinate 177,497 of NW_028276483.1, read as the reverse complement.
TGTGACACAGCCGGGCCACGTGGAACCAATGGTCCCTTATGACAATGCAGATCCAAGGAGACCATGGTGACACTATGGGACCGCATGGATCCAAGGGGCCACTGTGACACTGAAGAACTTCATGGAAGCCAGGGTGCAGTGTGACACAGCGGTGCCTGATTGGAAGAAAAGGAGCCACTGCTGACAGCCCAGAAACTCCTGGAACCAAGGGGCTGTGGTGACACAGCAGGGCCACATGGAACCAAGGAGACCTGTGACATTTAGGAACCTCATGGAACCAAGAGTCCACTATGACACTGCAGAAACAAGGAGACCATTGGGACGTTGTGGAAGCTCACAGAACCAAGCAGCCCTTGTGACACTCCAGGGCCTCGTTGAAGCAGGGAGACCACTGTGACAGTCCAGAACGTCATGGAACTAAGGCTCTCTTGTGACACAGCAGGCTCCCATGCAACCAATTGTCCATTGTGACAATGCAGATCCCAGGAGACCATGGTTACACTACGGAAGCTCATGGAACCAAGGGTCCATTGTGACAAAGCAAGGCCTTGTGGAACCAAGGAGAGCATTGTGACGTAATGGAACCTCGTGGAACCAAGGGTCCGTTGTTAGAGTCCAGAACCAAGGACAGCATTGTGACAGTCCAGAACCTCATGGGACCAAGATTCCCTTGTTACACAGTGGCACTTGATGGAACCAAGGAGCCACTGTAGCACAGCAAAGCTGCATGAAACCTATGGTCCATAGTGCTACTGCGGATCCAGGGAAACCATGGCGATACCACGGAACCTCATGGAACCAAGGGTCCAGTGTGACCCGGCAGAACCTCTTGGAATCAAGGCAACCATGTCACACTATGGAACCTCATGGAGCCAAGGGTCCAGTGTGCCATTGCGGGGCCTCACTGGAGCAAAGGACATGGTTGATGGGACAGAAGCTCATGGAAACCATGGGCTATTGGGACATTGCAGAGCCTCATGGAGCCAAGGAGACCACTGTGACACCGAGGAACCTTATGGAAGCAAGCAGCCACTGTAGAACCAAGGAGAGCACTGTTGACAGTACAAAACCTCCTGGAACTGAGAGGCCATTGTTCTGCAGCGAGGCCTCGTGGAACCAAGGGGCCATGGTGACACTGTGGGGGCCTCCTGAAGCAAATAGTCGTTGTGACACGGCGGGGCTGCTTGTAACCAACTGTCCATCGTGATACTGCAGATCCAAGAGACCGTGCTGACACTATGGCAGTTCATGGAACCGAGAGGCTGTTGTGACACACCAAGGCCTCGTGGCACCAAGGAGAGCATTGTGGCAGTGCAGAACCAAGGAGGCCATTTTGACAGTACAGACCCAAATGGAACCAAGGGTCCACTGTTATCCAGCAGGGCCTCGTGGAACCAAGGGGCCCTCGTGAAAGTGTGCAAGGGGCATAATGGAGTCAGGGACACCACTGATACTGAAATCTGCTGGATAGCAACTTTTGAACACAGTTTTGAGGATCTGAGAGCAGGTATTCTTTATTACACCATGGTGGCCACTTGGGCAATCCTTCATCTACTCGAGTGCACTGGCCACCAGGCAATCGGAGCTTTTATCACTCACACTGATGATGTATTCATTAGTTAACCCCACCTGGAATTTATTTGCCATAATTGCACCCCTTCTCACAAGTCCTTCTATGGTTCTTTGGAGTCTGCCTTCAACATGCACTGTCCTTTTTAGGTGACTGCTCTTTGATCCCCGCTTTTGAGGAAGGGCAATATTATTGTTGTGTATAACTTCTGCTTTTGTCAGCCTTGCAGAGCTGAGCTGACATTCTCCTTGCATTTTGTGCACGCTCTGTTTGCCTCAGCTACATCCTTTGTGCGTTTCTCCAAGGCTGTGCTCTTCTGTTCTCTGCCCTTGATAAGTGTAAATGTTGTTCTGTTCTCCTGTCCTTGTCACAATGCTCCCCCCACGAGGCGTGTGTGCAAGCCCCTCCAACCCATGGACTTGGGGTGGGCAAGTGTTCCTGAGGGAACAGGGATGGGACAGCTGGGCTGGACTGGCCCAAGGGATGTTCCATTCCATGTCACAGCACGATCAGCAATCAACTGGGAGAAGCAGGGGGATGGGGGATTTGCGGGGGGGGGGGGAGGGGGGGGGGGAGTGTCACCATCTACCAAGACAGGCCGGGGATTGTTTGATCTCAGAGGTAATAGCAGGCAAATAGCGGGGGACAAATCAGTTTATTCAACAACAGCAATGCATTTTTATTGAATGCCAAACAATTCAGTTGCGATAGAGGGGAGAGATATAGGAAATGGAGTATAGAGAGAGAAAAAGAGGGGAAGGGGGAAATAGCTACCAACAGACAAGACCAACGTCATGGTGGGCCAGCCAATGGAAGGGTGGTCATCCGTGGGGAGTACTCAGGGTCTTCTCCAGAGGATCGCTCTTTCATAGTCCTTTTCCAAAGCGAGTGGCTTGTGGCCAAGAGGTGGGGAGATTTATGGAGCATTGTGTGGTGCTCCAAGAGACAGGTGCGGTCGTGCAGTACATGCAGGCTTCAGCTGGTACCATGACAGCAGAGTCCAGTGAGCACAACACACCTGCAAAGAGTCCCTTGGCAAGCACCCACCTCAAGCAGGCCAGAAAATCATTGTCCAGAGTCAACCTGGGCGGGGGTCCTTGAGGTCTTCTTGAGAGGGTCATGAGGCAAAAATGAGGGAAACTTCACACCGACCCTTAGAGTGGTAGATGAGAGGCAGCCCTCAGGAAACGGTGGCCACCCAGAGCTGTTACTCCTAGCAGATTTTGGCTGGGAGCAAGCCTTGTATGTAGTGCTTTTTCAGGGGGAATATCAGTTTCAGCCGTGGGAACCTGCAAAAGCGGATGGTACTTTTCCATAGGAAGGAAAGCACAGAGCCTCAGTGCTCCAGGAGCTGAGGAGAGGCAGTCCTCAACATTCCAGGATCAGCCAGTCTTGCCAGGTGGCCCCCGGGAGGCCCAGCCAGTCAGACCTGTTCCATGTTGCCTTGGTTCCATGGGGCCTCACAGGGTCACAATGTTCTCCTTGATTCCAGGAGTCCCTGTAGTGTCCCGATATTCTCCTTGTCACAATATTCTCCCTGCTTCAGTAGTGATAACAATGGCCCCTTGCTTCCCTAAGGTCCTGCAGAGTCACCAAGGCCCCTGGGCTCCATGTGGCCCTGCTGTGTAACAAAGGCTCCTTGGTTCTCTGGGCCGCACAGCTTCATCACTGACCCTTGGTTCCACTGGGGTCCTGAGTCTCACAAAGGTGCCCCTGATTGCATGAGGCACCAGAGTGTCAAAATGGTCTCTTTGGTTCCATGAGGTTCCGCAGTGTCCCCATGGTCGCTGTCAGAGGCTGGATGACATCAATGTCCCCAGACCCCTCGGGATGCTCGGAATGGCCGAGTGGGGCTGGGGCTGGGACAGACCTTGGAATGAGGTGGGACAGAGCCCCGCCCCCAGCCTGGCAGATCTGCCAATCACACAGCAGGGGTAGCGCCCACCCAGCTCTGATTGGCTGAGCCGTCAATCAATCACACAGCAGGGGCAGCGCCCACCCAGCTCTGATTGGTTGAGCCGTTAATCAGTCACACAGCAGGAGCAGCGCCCAGCCTGCTCTGATTGGTTGAGCTGTCAATCAATCACACAGCATGGGCAGCGCCCACCCAGCTCTGATTGGCTGAGCCGTCAATCAATCACACAGCAGGGGCAGCGCCCACCCAGCTCTGATTGGCCGAGCTGTCAATCAATCCCACACAAAGGCAATGAAACACAGCTGTGAGTGGGAAGAAAGCAGATGTCCCCGAAAAGAGGAGAGCTTACAAAACGCTAGGGAATTGAAAAAATCGGGCATGACGTCAAGCCCTGGTCTGAATCCTGAAATCTCCTGCGTCTGTGTCTCACCCACACTGGAAGCCTAGCAGCTGGTAGCTCTCTGCATATCTATCTGGAGATCTTCTGTCTTTCTGTCTCTTTTTTCTCTTTTAACCTTCTTATCCTCTTTTACTGGAATGTTTTTGGGTAGTTTAACATTTTTATGCCTAAAGGTTTCCATCTTACATGGGCTGAGTTAAGGATGTTCCTGCTACGCTAAGTGTTGCACGTTGAATTGGATGTTGTATGAAATCATTTAGCAAAAGGAGCTCGGTTTTCTGTATTTTTCCAGTACACTTTTGTGTCGTTTTGACCTCTTGAGAATATCTGGCTGGGGTTTCTACTCTGCACCAAACTCGAGGAAAGGAACCTTTGCTCACCCTCAGCATTTCAGTGTTCTGCGGTGTTACAGGCGCGCACGCTCAGCACGGCCTCTTGTTTCCATCAGGCCCTGCTGTGTCACACTGGCCCTTGGTTCCATGAGCATCTGGAGTGTCACACAGCCTGATGACATTTGTCCTTGCTGCCTCTCCCGTCCCAGTGCCCCAGGAACAGCCCCGAGCCACCTGTGAGGGACAGGCCCTGCTGGCCCAGGCCTGGGCTCAGGCCTTGGCCTTTCTGCTTCCTCCAACCAGCCCAGGCCTTGCTCAGCATTGCAGTTCCCTGCTCACAGCCTCGGGCTCCTGCAATCCTGGCCTCAAGGATCTGCTCTCACCACTCCCTGGGGAGCCTTTGGCACTCCCTGCCCTCAGTGGGGCCACTGATGCTCCAAGGGACTTGGAGTTTTGCTTCTGACTCCTTGAGCAGCTTCTTCAACCTTCTCTCAGTGCCTGGGGCTCCTGGACTCAGCCCCAAATCCACCGTTGGGGATCATTAAAATACAGAAAACCCTCAGGAGCTCTTTGTCTTCTTTCCAATGTCTTCCAGTCTCCAGGCCTTGTGCAGCTGCTTGGAGTCACTTTGGAGTTCTCTTAAGGAGGAAGATTTCAAGGTACAGCTCACGATTTTCAGTGTTATAAAAGGGAGTAATTTTTCTTTTTCAGTTCCAAGAAGAAGCAACTTAGGCATTCCCCAGGTGATCTTGATGCTGAACGTCTCCTTAGGAGGTGTGGGCCCACAGAAGAATGAGCCCCTTGCAGGCTGACCCTGTTTGGACAAGCTGCTCCCCAAGCCCAGCCTCAGCGTGTCTGACGTGGCCCAGCTGGGACTGACATCCCTGGCCCTGCACCGGAAGCCCTTCCCCCCTGAACTCTGCAGCTGGCTGTCCCTGCCCACTGCACCATGTCGCACGTGCTCTCCTCAGGGCTCTGCCTGCATCCAGGCCCGGGACAAGTATTCCTGTTTGTGAGGAAAGAAGGGAAAAGCCTGAGCAGGTTTCCTAAACGACAAATCCCCACTGTAGAAGCACATGCTGAGTACAGGCTGCCTGGAATGATGACACCTTTCTACTAGGGACAGTGGGACCAGAAATGATGTCTGGATGCAGAATTCTCGGAGTCTTGCAGCTGAATTCTCTGTCCTTGTCCTTTCCCTGCATCTCTGTTGCAGATGGAAGCTGCTGGTGCCTTTCTCAGCTGTGACCTGTCTTTTGAATGCAGACAGATGTTCCCAGGTGTGTTAAGCAGGTGCTGCTCAATGTTTATGCAAAGCTTTGGTGTGCTCATGGAACCAAGGGGACCCTTGTGACACAGCGGGGGCTGATGGAACCAAGGAGACAATTGTGACAATTGAGAGCCTCACAGAAACAAGGCTCCATTGTGACGCTGAAGGCAATTACGGAATCCACATCACTGTGACACAGCCGGGCCACATGGAACCAATGGTCCCTGATGACAATGCAGATCCAAGGAGACCATGGTGACACTATGGGACCGCATGGATCCAAGGGGCCACTGTGACACTGAAGAACTTCATGGAAGCCAGGGTGCAGTGTGACACAGCGGTGCCTGATTGGAAGAAAAGGAACCACTGCTGACAGCCCAGAAACTCCTGGAACCAAGGGGCTGTGGTGACACAGCAGGGCCACATGGAACCAGGGAGACCTGTGACATTTAGAGAACCTAATGGAACCAAGAGTCCACTATGACACTGCAGAAACAAGGAGACCATTGGGACGTTGTGGAAGCTCACAGAACCAAGCAGCCCTTGTGACACTCCAGGGCCTCATTGAAGCAGGGAGACCACTGTGACAGTCCAGAATGTCATGGAACTAAGGCTCTCTTGTGACACAGCAGGCTCCCATGCAACCAATTGTCCTTTGTGACAATGCAGATCCCAGGAGACCATGGTTACACTACGGAAGCTCATGGAACCAAGGGTCCATTGTGACAAAGCAAGGCCTTGTGGAACCAAGGAGAGCATTGTGACGTAATGGAACCTCGTGGAACCAAGGGTCCGTTGTTAGAGTCCAGAACCAAGGACAGCATTGTGACAGTCCAGAACCTCATGGGACCAAGATTCCCTTGTTACACAGTGGCACTTGATGGAACCAAGGAGCCACTGTAGCACAGCAAAGCTGCATGAAACCTATGGTCCATAGTGCTACTGCGGATCCAGGGAAACCATGGCGATACCACGGAACCTCACGGAGCCAAGGGTCCAGTGTGACCCGGCAGAACCTCTTGGAATCAAGGCAACCATGTCACACTATGGAACCTCATGGAGCCAAGGGTCCAGTGTGCCATTGCGGGGCCTCACTGGAGCAAAGGACATGGTTGATGGGACAGAAGCTCATGGAAACCATGGGCTATTGGGACATTGCAGAGCCTCATGGAGCCAAGGAGACCACTGTGATACCGAGGAACCTTATGGAAGCAAGCAGCCACTGTAGAACCAAGGAGAGCACTGTTGACAGTACAAAACCTCCTGGAACTGAGAGGCCATTGTTCTGCAGCGAGGCCTCGTGGAACCAAGGGGCCATGGTGACACTGTGGGGGCCACCTGAAGCAAATAGTCGTTGTGACACGGCGGGGCTGCTTGTAACCAACTGTCCATCGTGATACTGCAGATCCAAGAGACCGTGCTGACACTATGGCAGTTCATGGAACCGAGAGGCTGTTGTGACACACCAAGGCCTCGTGGCACCAAGGAGAGCATTGTGGCAGTGCAGAACCAAGGAGGCCATTTTGACAGTACAGACCCAAATGGAACCAAGGGTCCACTGTTATCCAGCAGGGCCTCGTGGAACCAAGGGGCCCTCGTGAAAGTGTGCAAGGGGCATAATGGAGTCAGGGACACCACTGATACTGAAATCTGCTGGATAGCAACTTTTGAACACAGTTTTGAGGATCTGAGAGCAGGTATTCTTTATTACACCATGGTGGCCACTTGGGCAATCCTTCATCTACTCGAGTGCACTGGCCACCAGGCAATCGGAGCTTTTATCACTCACACTGATGATGTATTTATTAGTTAACCCCACCTGGAATTTATTTGCCATAATTGCACCCCTTCTCACAAGTCCTTCTATGGTTCTTTGGAGTCTGCCTTCAACATGCACTGTTCTTTTTAGGTGACTGCTCTTTGATCCCCGCTTTTGAGGAAGGGCAATATTATTGTTGTGTATAACTTCTGCTTTTGTCAGCCTTGCAGAGCTGAGCTGACATTCTCCTTGCATTTTGTGCACGCTCTGTTTGCCTCAGCTACATCCTTTGTGCGTTTCTCCAAGGCTGTGCTCTTCTGTTCTCTGCCCTTGATAAGTGTAAATGTTGTTCTGTTCTCCTGTCCTTGTCACAATGCTCCCCCCACGAGGCGTGTGTGCAAGCCCCTCCAACCCATGGACTTGGGGTGGGCAAGTGTTCCTGAGGGAACAGGGATGGGACAGCTGGGCTGGACTGGCCCAAGGGATGTTCCATTCCATGTCACAGCACGATCAGCAATCAACTGGGAGAAGCAGGGGGATGGGGGATTTGCGGGGGGGGGGGGGAGGGGGGGGGGGAGTGTCACCATCTACCAAGACAGGCCGGGGATTGTTTGATCTCAGAGGTAATAGCAGGCAAATAGCGGAGGACAAATCAGTTTATTCAACAACAGCAATGCATTTTTATTGAATGCCAAACAATTCAGTTGCGATAGAGGGGAGAGATATAGGAAATGGAGTCTAGAGAGAGAAAAAGAGGGGAAGGGGGAAATAGCTACCAACAGACGAGACCAACGTCATGGTGGGCCAGCCAATGGAAGGGTGGTCATCCGTGGGGAGTACTCAGGGTCTTCTCCAGAGGATCGCTCTTTCATAGTCCTTTTCCAAAGCGAGTGGCTTGTGGCCAAGAGGTGGGGAGATTTATGGAGCATTGTGTGGTGCTCCAAGAGACAGGTGCGGTCGTGCAGTACATGCAGGCTTCAGCTGGTACCATGACAGCAGAGTCCAGTGAGCACAACACACCTGCAAAGAGTCCCTTGGCAAGCACCCACCTCAAGCAGGCCAGAAAATCATTGTCCAGAGTCAACCTGGGCGGGGGTCCTTGAGGTCTTCTTGAGAGGGTCATGAGGCAAAAATGAGGGAAACTTCACACCGACCCTTAGAGTGGTAGATGAGAGGCAGCCCTCAGGAAACGGTGGCCACCCAGAGCTGTTACTCCTAGCAGATTTTGGCTGGGAGCAAGCCTTGTATGTAGTGCTTTTTCAGGGGGAATATCAGTTTCAGCCGTGGGAACCTGCAAAAGCGGATGGTACTTTTCCATAGGAAGGAAAGCACAGAGCCTCAGTGCTCCAGGAGCTGAGGAGAGGCAGTCCTCAACATTCCAGGATCAGCCAGTCTTGCCAGGTGGCCCCCGGGAGGCCCAGCCAGTCAGACCTGTTCCATGTTGCCTTGGTTCCATGGGGCCTCACAGGGTCACAATGTTCTCCTTGATTCCAGGAGTCCCTGTAGTGTCCCGATATTCTCCTTGTCACAATATTCTCCCTGCTTCAGTAGTGATAACAATGGCCCCTTGCTTCCCTAAGGTCCTGCAGAGTCACCAAGGCCCCTGGGCTCCATGTGGCCCTGCTGTGTAACAAAGGCTCCTTGGTTCTCTGGGCCGCACAGCTTCATCACTGACCCTTGGTTCCACTGGGGTCCTGAGTCTCACAAAGGTGCCCCTGATTGCATGAGGCACCAGAGTGTCAAAATGGTCTCTTTGGTTCCATGAGGTTCCGCAGTGTCCCCATGGTCGCTGTCAGAGGCTGGATGACATCAATGTCCCCAGACCCGTCGGGATGCTCGGAATGGCCGAGTGGGGCTGGGGCTGGGACAGACCTTGGAATGAGGTGGGACAGAGCCCCGCCCCCAGCCTGGCAGATCTGCCAATCACACAGCAGGGGTAGCGCCCACCCAGCTCTGATTGGCTGAGCCGTCAATCAATCACACAGCAGGGGCAGCGCCCACCCAGCTCTGATTGGCCGAGCTGTCAATCAATCCCACACAAAGGCAATGAAACACAGCAGTGAGTGGGAAGAAAGCAGATGTCCCCGAAAAGAGGAGAGCTTACAAAACGCTAGGGAATTGAAAAAATCGGGCATGACGTCAAGCCCTGGTCTGAATCCTGAAATCTCCTGGGTCTGTGTCTCACCCACACTGGAAGCCTAGCAGCTGGTAGCTCTCTGCATATCTATCTGGAGATCTTCTGTCTTTCTGTCTCTTTTTTCTCTTTTAACCTTCTTATCCTCTTTTACTGGAATGTTTTTGGGTAGTTTAACATTTTTATGCCTAAAGGTTTCCATCTTACATGGGCTGAGTTAAGGATGTTCCTGCTACGCTAAGTGTTGCACGTTGAATTGGATGTTGTATGAAATCATTTAGCAAAAGGAGCTCGGTTTTCTGTATTTTTCCAGTACACTTTTGTGTCGTTTTGACCTCTTGAGAATATCTGGCTGGGGTTTCTACTCTGCACCAAACTCGAGGAAAGGAGCCTTTGCTCACCCTCAGCATTTCAGTGTTCTGCGGTGTTACAGGCGCGCACGCTCAGCACGGCCTCTTGTTTCCATCAGGCCCTGCTGTGTCACACTGGCCCTTGGTTCCATGAGCATCTGGAGTGTCACACAGCCTGATGACATTTGTCCTTGCTGCCTCTCCCGTCCCAGTGCCCCAGGAACAGCCCCGAGCCACCTGTGAGGGACAGGCCCTGCTGGCCCAGGCCTGGGCTCAGGCCTTGGCCTTTCTGCTTCCTCCAACCAGCCCAGGCCTTGCTCAGCATTGCAGTTCCCTGCTCACAGCCTCGGGCTCCTGCAATCCTGGCCTCAAGGATCTGCTCTCACCACTCCCTGGGGAGCCTTTGGCACTCCCTGCCCTCAGTGGGGCCAGTGATGCTCCAAGGGACTTGGAGTTTTGCTTCTGACTCCTTGAGCAGCTTCTTCAACCTTCTCTCAGTGCCTGGGGCTCCTGGACTCAGCCCCAAATCCACCGTTGGGGATCATTAAAATACAGAAAACCCTCAGGAGCTCTTTGTCTTCTTTCCAATGTCTTCCAGTCTCCAGGCCTTGTGCAGCTGCTTGGAGTCACTTTGGAGTTCTCTTAAGGAGGAAGATTTCAAGGTACAGCTCACGATTTTCAGTGTTATAAAAGGGAGTAATTTTTCTTTTTCAGTTCAAAGAAGAAGCAACTTAGGCATTCCCCAGGTGATCTTGATGCTGAACGTCTCCTTAGGAGGCGTGGGCCCACAGAAGAATGAGCCCCTTGCAGGCTGACCCTGTTTGGACAAGCTGCTCCCCAAGCCCAGCCTCAGCGTGTCTGACGTGGCCCAGCTGGGACTGACATCCCTGGCCCTGCACCGGAAGCCCTTCCCCCTGAACTCTGCAGCTGGCTGTCCCTGCCCACTGCACCATGTCGCACGTGCTTTCCTCAGGGCTCTGCCTGCATCCAGGCCCGGGACAAGTATTCCTGTTTGTGAGGAAAGAAGGGAAAAGCCTGAGCAGGTCTCCTAAACGACAAATCCCCACTGTAGAAGCACATGCTGAGTACAGGCTGCCTGGAATGATGACACCTTTCTACTAGGGACAGTGGGACCAGAAATGATGTCTGGATGCAGAATTCTCGGAGTCTTGCAGCTGAATTCTCTGTCCTTGTCCTTTCCCTGCATCTCTGTTGCAGATGGAAGCTGCTGGTGCCTTTCTCAGCTGTGACCTGTCTTTTGAATGCAGACAGATGTTCCCAGGTGTGTTAAGCAGGTGCTGCTCAATGTTTATGCAAAGCTTTGGTGTGCTCATGGAACCAAGGGGACCCTTGTGACACAGCGGGGGCTGATGGAACCAAGGAGACAATTGTGACAGTTGAGAGCCTCACAGAAACAAGGCTCCATTGTGACGCTGAAGGCAATTACGGAATCCACATCACTGTGACACAGCCGGGCCACGTGGAACCAATGGTCCCTTATGACAATGCAGATCCAAGGAGACCATGGTGACACTATGGGACCGCATGGATCCAAGGGGCCACTGTGACACTGAAGAACTTCATGGAAGCCAGGGTGCAGTGTGACACAGCGGTGCCTGATTGGAAGAAAAGGAGCCACTGCTGACAGCCCAGAAACTCCTGGAACCAAGGGGCTGTGGTGACACAGCAGGGCCACATGGAACCAAGGAGACCTGTGACATTTAGGAACCTCATGGAACCAAGAGTCCACTATGACACTGCAGAAACAAGGAGACCATTGGGACGTTGTGGAAGCTCACAGAACCAAGCAGCCCTTGTGACACTCCAGGGCCTCGTTGAAGCAGGGAGACCACTGTGACAGTCCAGAACGTCATGGAACTAAGGCTCTCTTGTGACACAGCAGGCTCCCATGCAACCAATTGTCCATTGTGACAATGCAGATCCCAGGAGACCATGGTTACACTACGGAAGCTCATGGAACCAAGGGTCCATTGTGACAAAGCAAGGCCTTGTGGAACCAAGGAGAGCATTGTGACGTAATGGAACCTCGTGGAACCAAGGGTCCGTTGTTAGAGTCCAGAACCAAGGACAGCATTGTGACAGTCCAGAACCTCATGGGACCAAGATTCCCTTGTTACACAGTGGCACTTGATGGAACCAAGGAGCCACTGTAGCACAGCAAAGCTGCATGAAACCTATGGTCCATAGTGCTACTGCGGATCCAGGGAAACCATGGCGATACCACGGAACCTCATGGAACCAAGGGTCCAGTGTGACCCGGCAGAACCTCTTGGAATCAAGGCAACCATGTCACACTATGGAACCTCATGGAGCCAAGGGTCCAGTGTGCCATTGCGGGGCCTCACTGGAGCAAAGGACATGGTTGATGGGACAGAAGCTCATGGAAACCATGGGCTATTGGGACATTGCAGAGCCTCATGGAGCCAAGGAGACCACTGTGACACCGAGGAACCTTATGGAAGCAAGCAGCCACTGTAGAACCAAGGAGAGCACTGTTGACAGTACAAAACCTCCTGGAACTGAGAGGCCATTGTTCTGCAGCGAGGCCTCGTGGAACCAAGGGGCCATGGTGACACTGTGGGGGCCTCCTGAAGCAAATAGTCGTTGTCACACGGCGGGGCTGCTTGTAACCAACTGTCCATCGTGATACTGCAGATCCAAGAGACCGTGCTGACACTATGGCAGTTCATGGAACCGAGAGGCTGTTGTGACACACCAAGGCCTCGTGGCACCAAGGAGAGCATTGTGGCAGTGCAGAACCAAGGAGGCCATTTTGACAGTACAGACCCAAATGGAACCAAGGGTCCACTGTTATCCAGCAGGGCCTCGTGGAACCAAGGGGCCCTCGTGAAAGTGTGCAAGGGGCATAATGGAGTCAGGGACACCACTGATACTGAAATCTGCTGGATAGCAACTTTTGAACACAGTTTTGAGGATCTGAGAGCAGGTATTCTTTATTACACCATGGTGGCCACTTGGGCAATCCTTCATCTACTCGAGTGCACTGGCCACCAGGCAATCGGAGCTTTTATCACTCACACTGATGATGTATTCATTAGTTAACCCCACCTGGAATTTATTTGCCATAATTGCACCCCTTCTCACAAGTCCTTCTATGGTTCTTTGGAGTCTGCCTTCAACATGCACTGTTCTTTTTAGGTGACTGCTCTTTGATCCCCGCTTTTGAGGAAGGGCAATATTATTGTTGTGTATAACTTCTGCTTTTGTCAGCCTTGCAGAGCTGAGCTGACATTCTCCTTGCATTTTGTGCACGCTCTGTTTGCCTCAGCTACATCCTTTGTGCGTTTCTCCAAGGCTGTGCTCTTCTGTTCTCTGCCCTTGATAAGTGTAAAAGTTCTTCTGTTCTCCTGTCCTTGTCACAATGCTCCCCCCACGAGGCGTGTGTGCAAGCCCCTCCAACCCATGGACTTGGGGTGGGCAAGTGTTCCTGAGGGAACAGGGATGGGACAGCTGGGCTGGACTGGCCCAAGGGATGTTCCATTCCATGTCACAGCACGATCAGCAATCAACTGGGAGAAGCAGGGGGATGGGGGATTTGCGGGGGGGGGGAGGGGGGGGGGAGTGTCACCATCTACCAAGACAGGCCGGGGATTGTTTGATCTCAGAGGTAATAGCAGGCAAATAGCGGGGGACAAATCAGTTTATTCAACAACAGCAATGCATTTTTATTGAATGCCAAACAATTCAGTTGCGATAGAGGGGAGAGATATAGGAAATGGAGTATAGAGAGAGAAAAAGAGGGGAAGGGGGAAATAGCTACCAACAGACGAGACCAACGTCATGGTGGGCCAGCCAACGGAAGGGTGGTCATCCGTGGGGAGTACTCAGGGTCTTCTCCAGAGGATCGCTCTTTTATAGTCCTTTTTCAAAGCGAGTGGCTTGTGGCCAAGAGGCGGGGAGATTTATGGAGCATTGTGTGGTGCTCCAAGAGACAGGTGCGGTCGTGCAGTACATGCAGGCTTCAGCTGGTACCATGACAGCACAGTCCAGTGAGCACAACACACCTGCAAAGAGTCCCTTGGCAAGCACCCACCTCAAGCAGGCCAGAAAATCATTGTCCAGAGTCAACCTGGGCGGGGGTCCTTGAGGTCTTCTTGAGAGGGTCATGAGGCAAAAATGAGGGAAACTTCACACCGACCCTTAGAGTGGTAGATGAGAGGCAGCCCTCAGGAAACGGTGGCCACCCAGAGCTGTTACTCCTAGCAGATTTTGGCTGGGAGCAAGCCTTGTATGTAGTGCTTTTTCAGGGGGAATATCAGTTTCAGCCGTGGGAACCTGCAAAAGCGGATGGTACTTTTCCATAGGAAGGAAAGCACAGAGCCTCAGTGCTCCAGGAGCTGATGAGAGGCAGTCCTCAACATTCCAGGATCAGCCAGTCTTGCCAGGTGGCCCCCGGGAGGCCCAGCCAGTCAGACCTGTTCCATGTTGCCTTGGTTCCATGGGGCCTCACAGGGTCACAATGTTCTCCTTGATTCCAGGAGTCCCTGTAGTGTCCCGATATTCTCCTTGTCACAATATTCTCCCTGCTTCAGTAGTGATAACAATGGCCCCTTGCTTCCCTAAGGTCCTGCAGAGTCACCAAGGCCCCTGGGCTCCATGTGGCCCTGCTGTGTAACAAAGGCTCCTTGGTTCTCTGGGCCGCACAGCTTCATCACTGACCCTTGGTTCCACTGGGGTCCTGAGTCTCACAAAGGTGCCCCTGATTGCATGAGGCACCAGAGTGTCAAAATGGTCTCTTTGGTTCCATGAGGTTCCACAGTGTCCCCATGGTCGCTGTCAGAGGCTGGATGACATCAATGTCCCCAGACCCCTCGGGATGCTCGGAATGGCCGAGTGGGGCTGGGGCTGGGACAGACCTTGGAATGAGGTGGGACAGAGCCCCGCCCCCAGCCTGGCAGATCTGCCAATCACACAGCAGGGGTAGCGCCCACCCAGCTCTGATTGGCTGAGCCGTCAATCAATCACACAGCAGGGGCAGCGCCCTCCCAGCTCTGATTGGTTGAGCCGTTAATCAGTCACACAGCAGGAGCAGCGCCCAGCCTGCTCTGATTGGTTGAGCTGTCAATCAATCACACAGCATGGGCAGCGCCCACCCAGCTCTGATTGGCTGAGCCGTCAATCAATCACACAGCAGGGGCAGCGCCCACCCAGCTCTGATTGGCCGAGCTGTCAATCAATCCCACACAAAGGCAATGAAACACAGCAGTGAGTGGGAAGAAAGCAGATGTCCCCGAAAAGAGGAGAGCTTACAAAACGCTAGGGAATTGAAAAAATCGGGCATGACGTCAAGCCCTGGTCTGAATCCTGAAATCTCCTGGGTCTGTGTCTCACCCACACTGGAAGCCTAGCAGCTGGTAGCTCTCTGCATATCTATCTGGAGATCTTCTGTCTTTCTGTCTCTTTTTTCTCTTTTAACCTTCTTATCCTCTTTTACTGGAATGTTTTTGGGTAGTTTAACATTTTTATGCCTAAAGGTTTCCATCTTACATGGGCTGAGTTAAGGATGTTCCTGCTACGCTAAGTGTTGCACGTTGAATTGGATGTTGTATGAAATCATTTAGCAAAAGGAGCTCGGTTTTCTGTATTTTTCCAGTACACTTTTGTGTCGTTTTGACCTCTTGAGAATATCTGGCTGGGGTTTCTACTCTGCACCAAACTCGAGGAAAGGAACCTTTGCTCACCCTCAGCATTTCAGTGTTCTGCGGTGTTACAGGCGCGCACGCTCAGCACGGCCTCTTGTTTCCATCAGGCCCTGCTGTGTCACACTGGCCCTTGGTTCCATGAGCATCTGGAGTGTCACACAGCCTGATGACATTTGTCCTTGCTGCCTCTCCCGTCCCAGTGCCCCAGGAACAGCCCCGAGCCACCTGTGAGGGACAGGCCCTGCTGGCCCAGGCCTGGGCTCAGGCCTTGGCCTTTCTGCTTCCTCCAACCAGCCCAGGCCTTGCTCAGCATTGCAGTTCCCTGCTCACAGCCTCGGGCTCCTGCAATCCTGGCCTCAAGGATCTGCTCTCACCACTCCCTGGGGAGCCTTTGGCACTCCCTGCCCTCAGTGGGGCCACTGATGCTCCAAGGGACTTGGAGTTTTGCTTCTGACTCCTTGAGCAGCTTCTTCAACCTTCTCTCAGTGCCTGGGGCTCCTGGACTCAGCCCCAAATCCACCGTTGGGGATCATTAAAATACAGAAAACCCTCAGGAGCTCTTTGTCTTCTTTCCAATGTCTTCCAGTCTCCAGGCCTTGTGCAGCTGCTTGGAGTCACTTTGGAGTTCTCTTAAGGAGGAAGATTTCAAGGTACAGCTCACGATTTTCAGTGTTATAAAAGGGAGTAATTTTTCTTTTTCAGTTCCAAGAAGAAGCAACTTAGGCATTCCCCAGGTGATCTTGATGCTGAACGTCTCCTTAGGAGGTGTGGGCCCACAGAAGAATGAGCCCCTTGCAGGCTGACCCTGTTTGGACAAGCTGCTCCCCAAGCCCAGCCTCAGCGTGTCTGACATGGCCCAGCTGGGACTGACATCCCTGGCCCTGCACCGGAAGCCCTTCCCCCTGAACTCTGCAGCTGGCTGTCCCTGCCCACTGCACCATGTCGCACGTGCTCTCCTCAGGGCTCTGCCTGCATCCAGGCCCGGGACAAGTATTCCTGTTTGTGAGGAAAGAAGGGAAAAGCCTGAGCAGGTCTCCTAAACGACAAATCCCCACTGTAGAAGCACATGCTGAGTACAGGCTGCCTGGAATGATGACACCTTTCTACTAGGGACAGTGGGACCAGAAATGATGTCTGGATGCAGAATTCTCGGAGTCTTGCAGCTGAATTCTCTGTCCTTGTCCTTTCCCTGCATCTCTGTTGCAGATGGAAGCTGCTGGTGCCTTTCTCAGCTGTGACCTGTCTTTTGAATGCAGACAGATGTTCCCAGGTGTGTTAAGCAGGTGCTGCTCAATGTTTATGCAAAGCTTTGGTGTGCTCATGGAACCAAGGGGACCCTTGTGACACAGCGGGGGCTGATGGAACCAAGGAGACAATTGTGACAGTTGAGAGCCTCACAGAAACAAGGCTCCATTGTGACGCTGAAGGCAATTACGGAATCCACATCACTGTGACACAGCCAGGCCACATGGAACCAATGGTCCCTTATGACAATGCAGATCCAAGGAGACCATGGTGACACTATGGGACCGCATGGATCCAAGGGGCCACTGTGACACTGAAGAACTTCATGGAAGCCAGGGTGCAGTGTGACACAGCGGTGCCTGATTGGAAGAAAAGGAACCACTGCTGACAGCCCAGAAACTCCTGGAACCAAGGGGCTGTGGTGACACAGCAGGGCCACATGGAACCAAGGAGACCTGTGACATTTAGGAACCTCATGGAACCAAGAGTCCACTATGACACTGCAGAAACAAGGAGACCATTGGGACGTTGTGGAAGCTCACAGAACCAAGCAGCCCTTGTGACACTCCAGGGCCTCGTTGAAGCAGGGAGACCACTGTGACAGTCCAGAACGTCATGGAACTAAGGCTCTCTTGTGACACAGCAGGCTCCCATGCAACCAATTGTCCATTGTGACAATGCAGATCCCAGGAGACCATGGTTACACTACGGAAGCTCATGGAACCAAGGGTCCATTGTGACAAAGCAAGGCCTTGTGGAACCAAGGAGAGCATTGTGACGTAATGGAACCTCGTGGAACCAAGGGTCCGTTGTTAGAGTCCAGAACCAAGGACAGCATTGTGACAGTCCAGAACCTCATGGGACCAAGATTCCCTTGTTACACAGTGGCACTTGATGGAACCAAGGAGCCACTGTAGCACAGCAAAGCTGCATGAAACCTATGGTCCATAGTGCTACTGCGGATCCAGGGAAACCATGGCGATACCACGGAACCTCACGGAGCCAAGGGTCCAGTGTGACCCGGCAGAACCTCTTGGAATCAAGGCAACCATGTCACACTATGGAACCTCATGGAGCCAAGGGTCCAGTGTGCCATTGCGGGGCCTCACTGGAGCAAAGGACATGGTTGATGGGACAGAAGCTCATGGAAACCATGGGCTATTGGGACATTGCAGAGCCTCATGGAGCCAAGGAGACCACTGTGACACCGAGGAACCTTATGGAAGCAAGCAGCCACTGTAGAACCAAGGAGAGCACTGTTGACAGTACAAAACCTCCTGGAACTGAGAGGCCATTGTTCTGCAGCGAGGCCTCGTGGAACCAAGGGGCCATGGTGACACTGTGGGGGCCACCTGAAGCAAATAGTCGTTGTGACACGGCGGGGCTGCTTGTAACCAACTGTCCATCGTGATACTGCAGATCCAAGAGACCGTGCTGACACTATGGCAGTTCATGGAACCGAGAGGCTGTTGTGACACACCAAGGCCTCGTGGCACCAAGGAGAGCATTGTGGCAGTGCAGAACCAAGGAGGCCATTTTGACAGTACAGACCCAAATGGAACCAAGGGTCCACTGTTATCCAGCAGGGCCTCGTGGAACCAAGGGGCCCTCGTGAAAGTGTGCAAGGGGCATAATGGAGTCAGGGACACCACTGATACTGAAATCTGCTGGATAGCAACTTTTGAACACGGTTTTGAGGATCTGAGAGCAGGTATTCTTTATTACACCATGGTGGCCACTTGGGCAATCCTTCATCTACTCGAATGCACTGGCCACCAGGCAATCGGAGCTTTTATCACTCACACTGATGATGTATTCATTAGTTAACCCCACCTGGAATTTATTTGCCATAATTGCACCCCTTCTCACAAGTCCTTCTATGGTTCTTTGGAGTGTGTCTTCAACATGCACTGTCCTTTTTAGGTGACTGCTCTTTGATCCCCGCTTTTGAGGAAGGGCAATATTATTGTTGTGTATAACTTCTGCTTTTGTCAGCCTTGCAGAGCTGAGCTGACATTCTCCTTGCATTTTGTGCACGCTCTGTTTGCCTCAGCTACATCCTTTGTGCGTTTCTCCAAGGCTGTGCTCTTCTGTTCTCTGCCCTTGATAAGTGTAAATGTTGTTCTGTTCTCCTGTCCTTGTCACAATGCTCCCCCCACGAGGCGTGTCTGCAAGCCCCTCCAACCCATGGACGTGGGGTGGGCAAGTGTTCCTGAGGGAACAGGGATGGGACAGCTGGGCTGGACTGGCCCAAGGGATGTTCCATTCCATGTCACAGCACGATCAGCAATCAAGTGGGAGAAGCAGGGTTATGGGGGATTTGCGGGGGGGGGGGGAGGGGGGGGGGGAGTGTCACCATCTACCAAGACAGGCCGGGGATTGTTTGATCTCAGAGGTAATAGCAGGCAAATAGCGGGGGACAAATCAGTTTATTCAACAACAGCAATGCATTTTTATTGAATGCCAAACAATTCAGTTGCGATAGAGGGGAGAGATATAGGAAATGGAGTATAGAGAGAGAAAAAGAGGGGAAGGGGGAAATAGCTACCAACAGACGAGACCAACGTCATGGTGGGCCAGCCAATGGAAGGGTGGTCATCCGTGGGGAGTACTCAGGGTCTTCTCCAGAGGATCGCTCTTTCATAGTCCTTTTCCAAAGCGAGTGGCTTGTGGCCAAGAGGTGGGGAGATTTATGGAGCATTGTGTGGTGCTCCAAGAGACAGGTGCGGTCGTGCAGTACATGCAGGCTTCAGCTGGTACCATGACAGCAGAGTCCAGTGAGCACAACACACCTGCAAAGAGTCCCTTGGCAAGCACCCACCTCAAGCAGGCCAGAAAATCATTGTCCAGAGTCAACCTGGGCGGGGGTCCTTGAGGTCTTCTTGAGAGGGTCATGAGGCAAAAATGAGGGAAACTTCACACCGACCCTTAGAGTGGTAGATGAGAGGCAGCCCTCAGGAAACGGTGGCCACCCAGAGCTGTTACTCCTAGCAGATTTTGGCTGGGAGCAAGCCTTGTATGTAGTGCTTTTTCAGGGGGAATATCAGTTTCAGCCGTGGGAACCTGCAAAAGCGGATGGTACTTTTCCATAGGAAGGAAAGCACAGAGCCTCAGTGCTCCAGGAGCTGATGAGAGGCAGTCCTCAACATTCCAGGATCAGCCAGTCTTGCCAGGTGGCCCCCGGGAGGCCCAGCCAGTCAGACCTGTTCCATGTTGCCTTGGTTCCATGGGGCCTCACAGGGTCACAATGTTCTCCTTGATTCCAGGAGTCCCTGTAGTGTCCCGATATTCTCCTTGTCACAATATTCTCCCTGCTTCAGTAGTGATAACAATGGCCCCTTGCTTCCCTAAGGTCCTGCAGAGTCACCAAGGCCCCTGGGCTCCATGTGGCCCTGCTGTGTAACAAAGGCTCCTTGGTTCTCTGGGCCGCACAGCTTCATCACTGACCCTTGGTTCCACTGGGGTCCTGAGTCTCACAAAGGTGCCCCTGATTGCATGAGGCACCAGAGTGTCAAAATGGTCTCTTTGGTTCCATGAGGTTCCGCAGTGTCCCCATGGTCGCTGTCAGAGGCTGGATGACATCAATGTCCCCAGACCCCTCGGGATGCTCGGAATGGCCGAGTGGGGCTGGGGCTGGGACAGACCTTGGAATGAGGTGGGACAGAGCCCCGCCCCCAGCCTGGCAGATCTGCCAATCACACAGCAGGGGTAGCGCCCACCCAGCTCTGATTGGCTGAGCCGTCAATCAATCACACAGCAGGGGCAGCGCCCACCCAGCTCTGATTGGTTGAGCCGTTAATCAGTCACACAGCAGGAGCAGCGCCCAGCCTGCTCTGATTGGTTGAGCTGTCAATCAATCACACAGCATGGGCAGCGCCCACCCAGCTCTGATTGGCTGAGCCGTCAATCAATCACACAGCAGGGGCAGCGCCCACCCAGCTCTGATTGGCCGAGCTGTCAATCAATCCCACACAAAGGCAATGAAACACAGCAGTGAGTGGGAAGAAAGCAGATGTCCCCGAAAAGAGGAGAGCTTACAAAACGCTAGGGAATTGAAAAAATCGGGCATGACGTCAAGCCCTGGTCTGAATCCTGAAATCTCCTGGGTCTGTGTCTCACCCACACTGGAAGCCTAGCAGCTGGTAGCTCTCTGCATATCTATCTGGAGATCTTCTGTCTTTCTGTCTCTTTTTTCTCTTTTAACCTTCTTATCCTCTTTTACTGGAATGTTTTTGGGTAGTTTAACATTTTTATGCCTAAAGGTTTCCATCTTACATGGGCTGAGTTAAGGATGTTCCTGCTACGCTAAGTGTTGCACGTTGAATTGGATGTTGTATGAAATCATTTAGCAAAAGGAGCTCGGTTTTCTGTATTTTTCCAGTACACTTTTGTGTCGTTTTGACCTCTTGAGAATATCTGGCTGGGGTTTCTACTCTGCACCAAACTCGAGGAAAGGAACCTTTGCTCACCCTCAGCATTTCAGTGTTCTGCGGTGTTACAGGCGCGCACGCTCAGCACGGCCTCTTGTTTCCATCAGGCCCTGCTGTGTCACACTGGCCCTTGGTTCCATGAGCATCTGGAGTGTCACACAGCCTGATGACATTTGTCCTTGCTGCCTCTCCCGTCCCAGTGCCCCAGGAACAGCCCCGAGCCACCTGTGAGGGACAGGCCCTGCTGGCCCAGGCCTGGGCTCAGGCCTTGGCCTTTCTGCTTCCTCCAACCAGCCCAGGCCTTGCTCAGCATTGCAGTTCCCTGCTCACAGCCTCGGGCTCCTGCAATCCTGGCCTCAAGGATCTGCTCTCACCACTCCCTGGGGAGCCTTTGGCACTCCCTGCCCTCAGTGGGGCCAGTGATGCTCCAAGGGACTTGGAGTTTTGCTTCTGACTCCTTGAGCAGCTTCTTCAACCTTCTCTCAGTGCCTGGGGCTCCTGGACTCAGCCCCAAATCCACCGTTGGGGATCATTAAAATACAGAAAACCCTCAGGAGCTCTTTGTCTTCTTTCCAATGTCTTCCAGTCTCCAGGCCTTGTGCAGCTGCTTGGAGTCACTTTGGAGTTCTCTTAAGGAGGAAGATTTCAAGGTACAGCTCACGATTTTCAGTGTTATAAAAGGGAGTAATTTTTCTTTTTCAGTTCAAAGAAGAAGCAACTTAGGCATTCCCCAGGTGATCTTGATGCTGAACGTCTCCTTAGGAGGTGTGGGCCCACAGAAGAATGAGCCCCTTGCAGGCTGACCCTGTTTGGACAAGCTGCTCCCCAAGCCCAGCCTCAGCGTGTCTGACATGGCCCAGCTGGGACTGACATCCCTGGCCCTGCACCGGAAGCCCTTCCCCCTGAACTCTGCAGCTGGCTGTCCCTGCCCACTGCACCATGTCGCACGTGCTCTCCTCAGGGCTCTGCCTGCATCCAGGCCCGGGACAAGTATTCCTGTTTGTGAGGAAAGAAGGGAAAAGCCTGAGCAGGTCTCCTAAACGACAAATCCCCACTGTAGAAGCACATGCTGAGTACAGGCTGCCTGGAATGATGACACCTTTCTACTAGGGACAGTGGGACCAGAAATGATGTCTGGATGCAGAATTCTCGGAGTCTTGCAGCTGAATTCTCTGTCCTTGTCCTTTCCCTGCATCTCTGTTGCAGATGGAAGCTGCTGGTGCCTTTCTCAGCTGTGACCTGTCTTTTGAATGCAGACAGATGTTCCCAGGTGTGTTAAGCAGGTGCTGCTCAATGTTTATGCAAAGCTTTGGTGTGCTCATGGAACCAAGGGGACCCTTGTGACACAGCGGGGGCTGATGGAACCAAGGAGACAATTGTGACAGTTGAGAGCCTCACAGAAACAAGGCTCCATTGTGACGCTGAAGGCAATTACGGAATCCACATCACTGTGACACAGCCAGGCCACGTGGAACCAATGGTCCCTGATGACAATGCAGATCCAAGGAGACCATGGTGACACTATGGGACCGCATGGATCCAAGGGGCCACTGTGACACTGAAGAACTTCATGGAAGCCAGGGTGCAGTGTGACACAGCGGTGCCTGATTGGAAGAAAAGGAACCACTGCTGACAGCCCAGAAACTCCTGGAACCAAGGGGCTGTGGTGACACAGCAGGGCCACATGGAACCAAGGAGACCTGTGACATTTAGGAACCTCATGGAACCAAGAGTCCACTATGACACTGCAGAAACAAGGAGACCATTGGGACGTTGTGGAAGCTCACAGAACCAAGCAGCCCTTGTGACACTCCAGGGCCTCGTTGAAGCAGGGAGACCACTGTGACAGTCCAGAACGTCATGGAACTAAGGCTCTCTTGTGACACAGCAGGCTCCCATGCAACCAATTGTCCATTGTGACAATGCAGATCCCAGGAGACCATGGTTACACTACGGAAGCTCA
Source organism: Sturnus vulgaris (assembly GCF_052056855.1). NCBI lineage: Eukaryota > Metazoa > Chordata > Aves > Passeriformes > Sturnidae > Sturnus > Sturnus vulgaris. The sequence continues at coordinate 154,445 of NW_028276483.1, read as the reverse complement.
TGGAACCAAGGGTCCATTGTGACAAAGCAAGGCCTTGTGGAACCAAGGAGAGCATTGTGACGTAATGGAACCTCGTGGAACCAAGGGTCTGTTGTTAGAGTCCAGAACCAAGGACAGCATTGTGACAGTCCAGAACCTCATGGGACCAAGATTCCCTTGTTACACAGTGGCACTTGATGGAACCAAGGAGCCACTGTAGCACAGCAAAGCTGCATGAAACCTATGGTCCATAGTGCTACTGCGGATCCAGGGAAACCATGGCGATACCACGGAACCTCATGGAACCAAGGGTCCAGTGTGACCCGGCAGAACCTCTTGGAATCAAGGCAACCATGTCACACTATGGAACCTCATGGAGCCAAGGGTCCAGTGTGCCATTGCGGGGCCTCACTGGAGCAAAGGACATGGTTGATGGGACAGAAGCTCATGGAAACCATGGGCTATTGGGACATTGCAGAGCCTCATGGAGCCAAGGAGACCACTGTGACACCGAGGAACCTTATGGAAGCAAGCAGCCACTGTAGAACCAAGGAGAGCACTGTTGACAGTACAAAACCTCCTGGAACTGAGAGGCCATTGTTCTGCAGCGAGGCCTCGTGGAACCAAGGGGCCTGGTGACACTGTGGGGGCCTCCTGAAGCAAATAGTCGTTGTGACACGGCGGGGCTGCTTGTAACCAACTGTCCATCGTGATACTGCAGATCCAAGAGACCGTGCTGACACTATGGCAGTTCATGGAACCGAGAGGCTGTTGTGACACACCAAGGCCTCGTGGCACCAAGGAGAGCATTGTGGCAGTGCAGAACCAAGGAGGCCATTTTGACAGTACAGACCCAAATGGAACCAAGGGTCCACTGTTATCCAGCAGGGCCTCGTGGAACCAAGGGGCCCTCGTGAAAGTGTGCAAGGGGCATAATGGAGTCAGGGACACCACTGATACTGAAATCTGCTGGATAGCAACTTTTGAACACGGTTTTGAGGATCTGAGAGCAGGTATTCTTTATTACACCATGGTGGCCACTTGGGCAATCCTTCATCTACTCGAATGCACTGGCCACCAGGCAATCGGAGCTTTTATCACTCACACTGATGATGTATTCATTAGTTAACCCCACCTGGAATTTATTTGCCATAATTGCACCCCTTCTCACAAGTCCTTCTATGGTTCTTTGGAGTGTGTCTTCAACATGCACTGTCCTTTTTAGGTGACTGCTCTTTGATCCCCGCTTTTGAGGAAGGGCAATATTATTGTTGTGTATAACTTCTGCTTTTGTCAGCCTTGCAGAGCTGAGCTGACATTCTCCTTGCATTTTGTGCACGCTCTGTTTGCCTCAGCTACATCCTTTGTGCGTTTCTCCAAGGCTGTGCTCTTCTGTTCTCTGCCCTTGATAAGTGTAAATGTTGTTCTGTTCTCCTGTCCTTGTCACAATGCTCCCCCCACGAGGCGTGTCTGCAAGCCCCTCCAACCCATGGACGTGGGGTGGGCAAGTGTTCCTGAGGGAACAGGGATGGGACAGCTGGGCTGGACTGGCCCAAGGGATGTTCCATTCCATGTCACAGCACGATCAGCAATCAAGTGGGAGAAGCAGGGTTATGGGGGATTTGCGGGGGGGGGGGGAGGGGGGGGGGGAGTGTCACCATCTACCAAGACAGGCCGGGGATTGTTTGATCTCAGAGGTAATAGCAGGCAAATAGCGGGGGACAAATCAGTTTATTCAACAACAGCAATGCATTTTTATTGAATGCCAAACAATTCAGTTGCGATAGAGGGGAGAGATATAGGAAATGGAGTATAGAGAGAGAAAAAGAGGGGAAGGGGGAAATAGCTACCAACAGACGAGACCAACGTCATGGTGGGCCAGCCAATGGAAGGGTGGTCATCCGTGGGGAGTACTCAGGGTCTTCTCCAGAGGATCGCTCTTTCATAGTCCTTTTCCAAAGCGAGTGGCTTGTGGCCAAGAGGTGGGGAGATTTATGGAGCATTGTGTGGTGCTCCAAGAGACAGGTGCGGTCGTGCAGTACATGCAGGCTTCAGCTGGTACCATGACAGCAGAGTCCAGTGAGCACAACACACCTGCAAAGAGTCCCTTGGCAAGCACCCACCTCAAGCAGGCCAGAAAATCATTGTCCAGAGTCAACCTGGGCGGGGGTCCTTGAGGTCTTCTTGAGAGGGTCATGAGGCAAAAATGAGGGAAACTTCACACCGACCCTTAGAGTGGTAGATGAGAGGCAGCCCTCAGGAAACGGTGGCCACCCAGAGCTGTTACTCCTAGCAGATTTTGGCTGGGAGCAAGCCTTGTATGTAGTGCTTTTTCAGGGGGAATATCAGTTTCAGCCGTGGGAACCTGCAAAAGCGGATGGTACTTTTCCATAGGAAGGAAAGCACAGAGCCTTAGTGCTCCAGGAGCTGAGGAGAGGCAGTCCTCAACATTCCAGGATCAGCCAGTCTTGCCAGGTGGCCCCCGGGAGGCCCAGCCAGTCAGACCTGTTCCATGTTGCCTTGGTTCCATGGGGCCTCACAGGGTCACAATGTTCTCCTTGATTCCAGGAGTCCCTGTAGTGTCCCGATATTCTCCTTGTCACAATATTCTCCCTGCTTCAGTAGTGATAACAATGGCCCCTTGCTTCCCTAAGGTCCTGCAGAGTCACCAAGGCCCCTGGGCTCCATGTGGCCCTGCTGTGTAACAAAGGCTCCTTGGTTCTCTGGGCCGCACAGCTTCATCACTGACCCTTGGTTCCACTGGGGTCCTGAGTCTCACAAAGGTGCCCCTGATTGCATGAGGCACCAGAGTGTCAAAATGGTCTCTTTGGTTCCATGAGGTTCCGCAGTGTCCCCATGGTCGCTGTCAGAGGCTGGATGACATCAATGTCCCCAGACCCCTCGGGATGCTCGGAATGGCCGAGTGGGGCTGGGGCTGGGACAGACCTTGGAATGAGGTGGGACAGAGCCCCGCCCCCAGCCTGGCAGATCTGCCAATCACACAGCAGGGGTAGCGCCCACCCAGCTCTGATTGGCTGAGCCGTCAATCAATCACACAGCAGGGGCAGCGCCCACCCAGCTCTGATTGGTTGAGCCGTTAATCAGTCACACAGCAGGAGCAGCGCCCAGCCTGCTCTGATTGGTTGAGCTGTCAATCAATCACACAGCAGGGGCAGCGCCCACCCAGCTCTGATTGGCCGAGCTGTCAATCAATCCCACACAAAGGCAATGAAACACAGCAGTGAGTGGGAAGAAAGCAGATGTCCCCGAAAAGAGGAGAGCTTACAAAACGCTAGGGAATTGAAAAAATCGGGCATGACGTCAAGCCCTGGTCTGAATCCTGAAATCTCCTGGGTCTGTGTCTCACCCACACTGGAAGCCTAGCAGCTGGTAGCTCTCTGCATATCTATCTGGAGATCTTCTGTCTTTCTGTCTCTTTTTTCTCTTTTAACCTTCTTATCCTCTTTTACTGGAATGTTTTTGGGTAGTTTAACATTTTTATGCCTAAAGGTTTCCATCTTACATGGGCTGAGTTAATGATGTTCCTGCTACGCTAAGTGTTGCACGTTGAATTGGATGTTGTATGAAATCATTTAGCAAAAGGAGCTCGGTTTTCTGTATTTTTCCAGTACACTTTTGTGTCGTTTTGACCTCTTGAGAATATCTGGCTGGGGTTTCTACTCTGCACCAAACTCGAGGAAAGGAACCTTTGCTCACCCTCAGCATTTCAGTGTTCTGCGGTGTTACAGGCGCGCACGCTCAGCACGGCCTCTTGTTTCCATCAGGCCCTGCTGTGTCACACTGGCCCTTGGTTCCATGAGCATCTGGAGTGTCACACAGCCTGATGACATTTGTCCTTGCTGCCTCTCCCGTCCCAGTGCCCCAGGAACAGCCCCGAGCCACCTGTGAGGGACAGGCCCTGCTGGCCCAGGCCTGGGCTCAGGCCTTGGCCTTTCTGCTTCCTCCAACCAGCCCAGGCCTTGCTCAGCATTGCAGTTCCCTGCTCACAGCCTCGGGCTCCTGCAATCCTGGCCTCAAGGATCTGCTCTCACCACTCCCTGGGGAGCCTTTGGCACTCCCTGCCCTCAGTGGGGCCACTGATGCTCCAAGGGACTTGGAGTTTTGCTTCTGACTCCTTGAGCAGCTTCTTCAACCTTCTCTCAGTGCCTGGGGCTCCTGGACTCAGCCCCAAATCCACCGTTGGGGATCATTAAAATACAGAAAACCCTCAGGAGCTCTTTGTCTTCTTTCCAATGTCTTCCAGTCTCCAGGCCTTGTGCAGCTGCTTGGAGTCACTTTGGAGTTCTCTTAAGGAGGAAGATTTCAAGGTACAGCTCACGATTTTCAGTGTTATAAAAGGGAGTAATTTTTCTTTTTCAGTTCCAAGAAGAAGCAACTTAGGCATTCCCCAGGTGATCTTGATGCTGAACGTCTCCTTAGGAGGTGTGGGCCCACAGAAGAATGAGCCCCTTGCAGGCTGACCCTGTTTGGACAAGCTGCTCCCCAAGCCCAGCCTCAGCGTGTCTGACATGGCCCAGCTGGGACTGACATCCCTGGCCCTGCACCGGAAGCCCTTGCCCCTGAACTCTGCAGCTGGCTGTCCCTGCCCACTGCACCATGTCCCACGTGCTCTCCTCAGGGCTCTGCCTGCATCCAGGCCCAGGACAAGTATTCCTGTTTGTGAGGAAAGAAGGGAAAAGCCTGAGCAGGTCTCCTAAACGACAAATCCCCACTGTAGAAGCACATGCTGAGTACAGGCTGCCTGGAATGATGACACCTTTCTACTAGGGACAGTGGGACCAGAAATGATGTCTGGATGCAGAATTCTCGGAGTCTTGCAGCTGAATTCTCTGTCCTTGTCCTTTCCCTGCATCTCTGTTGCAGATGGAAGCTGCTGGTGCCTTTCTCAGCTGTGACCTGTCTTTTGAATGCAGACAGATGTTCCCAGGTGTGTTAAGCAGGTGCTGCTCAATGTTTATGCAAAGCTTTGGTGTGCTCATGGAACCAAGGGGACCCTTGTGACACAGCGGGGGCTGATGGAACCAAGGAGACAATTGTGACAGTTGAGAGCCTCACAGAAACAAGGCTCCATTGTGACGCTGAAGGCAATTACGGAATCCACATCACTGTGACACAGCCGGGCCACATGGAACCAATGGTCCCTTATGACAATGCAGATCCAAGGAGACCATGGTGACACTATGGGACCGCATGGATCCAAGGGGCCACTGTGACACTGAAGAACTTCATGGAAGCCAGGGTGCAGTGTGACACAGCGGTGCCTGATTGGAAGAAAAGGAACCACTGCTGACAGCCCAGAAACTCCTGGAACCAAGGGGCTGTGGTGACACAGCAGGGCCACATGGAACCAAGGAGACCTGTGACATTTAGGAACCTAATGGAACCAAGAGTCCACTATGACACTGCAGAAACAAGGAGACCATTGGGACGTTGTGGAAGCTCACAGAACCAAGCAGCCCTTGTGACACTCCAGGGCCTCGTTGAAGCAGGGAGACCACTGTGACAGTCCAGAACGTCATGGAACTAAGGCTCTCTTGTGACACAGCAGGCTCCCATGCAACCAATTGTCCATTGTGACAATGCAGATCCCAGGAGACCATGGTTACACTACGGAAGCTCATGGAACCAAGGGTCCATTGTGACAAAGCAAGGCCTTGTGGAACCAAGGAGAGCATTGTGACGTAATGGAACCTCGTGGAACCAAGGGTCTGTTGTTAGAGTCCAGAACCAAGGACAGCATTGTGACAGTCCAGAACCTCATGGGACCAAGATTCCCTTGTTACACAGTGGCACTTGATGGAACCAAGGAGCCACTGTAGCACAGCAAAGCTGCATGAAACCTATGGTCCATAGTGCTACTGCGGATCCAGGGAAACCATGGCGATACCACGGAACCTCATGGAACCAAGGGTCCAGTGTGACCCGGCAGAACCTCTTGGAATCAAGGCAACCATGTCACACTATGGAACCTCATGGAGCCAAGGGTCCAGTGTGCCATTGCGGGGCCTCACTGGAGCAAAGGACATGGTTGATGGGACAGAAGCTCATGGAAACCATGGGCTATTGGGACATTGCAGAGCCTCATGGAGCCAAGGAGACCACTGTGACACCGAGGAACCTTATGGAAGCAAGCAGCCACTGTAGAACCAAGGAGAGCACTGTTGACAGTACAAAACCTCCTGGAACTGAGAGGCCATTGTTCTGCAGCGAGGCCTCGTGGAACCAAGGGGCCATGGTGACACTGTGGGGGCCTCCTGAAGCAAATAGTCGTTGTGACACGGCGGGGCTGCTTGTAACCAACTGTCCATCGTGATACTGCAGATCCAAGAGACCGTGCTGACACTATGGCAGTTCATGGAACCGAGAGGCTGTTGTGACACACCAAGGCCTCGTGGCACCAAGGAGAGCATTGTGGCAGTGCAGAACCAAGGAGGCCATTTTGACAGTACAGACCCAAATGGAACCAAGGGTCCACTGTTATCCAGCAGGGCCTCGTGGAACCAAGGGGCCCTCGTGAAAGTGTGCAAGGGGCATAATGGAGTCAGGGACACCACTGATACTGAAATCTGCTGGATAGCAACTTTTGAACACAGTTTTGAGGATCTGAGAGCAGGTATTCTTTATTACACCATGGTGGCCACTTGGGCAATCCTTCATCTACTCGAGTGCACTGGCCACCAGGCAATCGGAGCTTTTATCACTCACACTGATGATGTATTCATTAGTTAACCCCACCTGGAATTTATTTGCCATAATTGCACCCCTTCTCACAAGTCCTTCTATGGTTCTTTGGAGTCTGCCTTCAACATGCACTGTCCTTTTTAGGTGACTGCTCTTTGATCCCCGCTTTTGAGGAAGGGCAATATTATTGTTGTGTATAACTTCTGCTTTTGTCAGCCTTGCAGAGCTGAGCTGACATTCTCCTTGCATTTTGTGCACGCTCTGTTTGCCTCAGCTACATCCTTTGTGCGTTTCTCCAAGGCTGTGCTCTTCTGTTCTCTGCCCGCGATAAGTGTAAAAGTTCTTCTGTTCTCCTGTCCTTGTCACAATGCTCCCCCCACGAGGCGTGTGTGCAAGCCCCTCCAACCCATGGACTTGGGGTGGGCAAGTGTTCCTGAGGGAACAGGGATGGGACAGCTGGGCTGGACTGGCCCAAGGGATGTTCCATTCCATGTCACAGCACGATCAGCAATCAACTGGGAGAAGCAGGGGGATGGGGGATTTGCGGGGGGGGGGAGGGGGGGGGAGTGTCACCATCTACCAAGACAGGCCGGGGATTGTTTGATCTCAGAGGTAATAGCAGGCAAATAGCGGGGGACAAATCAGTTTATTCAACAACAGCAATGCATTTTTATTGAATGCCAAACAATTCAGTTGCGATAGAGGGGAGAGATATAGGAAATGGAGTCTAGAGAGACAAAAAGAGGGGAAGGGGGAAATAGCTACCAACAGACGAGACCAACGTCATGGTGGGCCAGCCAACGGAAGGGTGGTCATCCGTGGGGAGTACTCAGGGTCTTCTCCAGAGGATCGCTCTTTTATAGTCCTTTTTCAAAGCGAGTGGCTTGTGGCCAAGAGGTGGGGAGATTTATGGAGCATTGTGTGGTGCTCCAAGAGACAGGTGCGGTCGTGCAGTACATGCAGGCTTCAGCTGGTACCATGACAGCAGAGTCCAGTGAGCACAACACACCTGCAAAGAGTCCCTTGGCAAGCACCCACCTCAAGCAGGCCAGAAAATCATTGTCCAGAGTCAACCTGGGCGGGGGTCCTTGAGGTCTTCTTGAGAGGGTCATGAGGCAAAAATGAGGGAAACTTCACACCGACCCTTAGAGTGGTAGATGAGAGGCAGCCCTCAGGAAACGGTGGCCACCCAGAGCTGTTACTCCTAGCAGATTTTGGCTGGGAGCAAGCCTTGTATGTAGTGCTTTTTCAGGGGGAATATCAGTTTCAGCCGTGGGAACCTGCAAAAGCGGATGGTACTTTTCCATAGGAAGGAAAGCACAGAGCCTCAGTGCTCCAGGAGCTGATGAGAGGCAGTCCTCAACATTCCAGGATCAGCCAGTCTTGCCAGGTGGCCCCCGGGAGGCCCAGCCAGTCAGACCTGTTCCATGTTGCCTTGGTTCCATGGGGCCTCACAGGGTCACAATGTTCTCCTTGATTCCAGGAGTCCCTGTAGTGTCCCGATATTCTCCTTGTCACAATATTCTCCCTGCTTCAGTAGTGATAACAATGGCCCCTTGCTTCCCTAAGGTCCTGCAGAGTCACCAAGGCCCCTGGGCTCCATGTGGCCCTGCTGTGTAACAAAGGCTCCTTGGTTCTCTGGGCCGCACAGCTTCATCACTGACCCTTGGTTCCACTGGGGTCCTGAGTCTCACAAAGGTGCCCCTGATTGCATGAGGCACCAGAGTGTCAAAATGGTCTCTTTGGTTCCATGAGGTTCCGCAGTGTCCCCATGGTCGCTGTCAGAGGCTGGATGACATCAATGTCCCCAGACCCCTCGGGATGCTCGGAATGGCCGAGTGGGGCTGGGGCTGGGACAGACCTTGGAATGAGGTGGGACAGAGCCCCGCCCCCAGCCTGGCAGATCTGCCAATCACACAGCAGGGGTAGCGCCCACCCAGCTCTGATTGGCTGAGCCGTCAATCAATCACACAGCAGGGGCAGCGCCCACCCAGCTCTGATTGGTTGAGCCGTTAATCAGTCACACAGCAGGAGCAGCGCCCAGCCTGCTCTGATTGGTTGAGCTGTCAATCAATCACACAGCATGGGCAGCGCCCACCCAGCTCTGATTGGCTGAGCCGTCAATCAATCACACAGCAGGGGCAGCGCCCACCCAGCTCTGATTGGCCGAGCTGTCAATCAATCCCACACAAAGGCAATGAAACACAGCAGTGAGTGGGAAGAAAGCAGATGTCCCCGAAAAGAGGAGAGCTTACAAAACGCTAGGGAATTGAAAAAATCGGGCATGACGTCAAGCCCTGGTCTGAATCCTGAAATCTCCTGGGTCTGTGTCTCACCCACACTGGAAGCCTAGCAGCTGGTAGCTCTCTGCATATCTATCTGGAGATCTTCTGTCTTTCTGTCTCTTTTTTCTCTTTTAACCTTCTTATCCTCTTTTACTGGAATGTTTTTGGGTAGTTTAACATTTTTATGCCTAAAGGTTTCCATCTTACATGGGCCGAGTTAAGGATGTTCCTGCTACGCTAAGTGTTGCACGTTGAATTGGATGTTGTATGAAATCATTTAGCAAAAGGAGCTCGGTTTTCTGTATTTTTCCAGTACACTTTTGTGTCGTTTTGACCTCTTGAGAATATCTGGCTGGGGTTTCTACTCTGCACCAAACTCGAGGAAAGGAACCTTTGCTCACCCTCAGCATTTCAGTGTTCTGCGGTGTTACAGGCGCGCACGCTCAGCACGGCCTCTTGTTTCCATCAGGCCCTGCTGTGTCACACTGGCCCTTGGTTCCATGAGCATCTGGAGTGTCACACAGCCTGATGACATTTGTCCTTGCTGCCTCTCCCGTCCCAGTGCCCCAGGAACAGCCCCGAGCCACCTGTGAGGGACAGGCCCTGCTGGCCCAGGCCTGGGCTCAGGCCTTGGCCTTTCTGCTTCCTCCAACCAGCCCAGGCCTTGCTCAGCATTGCAGTTCCCTGCTCACAGCCTCGGGCTCCTGCAATCCTGGCCTCAAGGATCTGCTCTCACCACTCCCTGGGGAGCCTTTGGCACTCCCTGCCCTCAGTGGGGCCACTGATGCTCCAAGGGACTTGGAGTTTTGCTTCTGACTCCTTGAGCAGCTTCTTCAACCTTCTCTCAGTGCCTGGGGCTCCTGGACTCAGCCCCAAATCCACCGTTGGGGATCATTAAAATACAGAAAACCCTCAGGAGCTCTTTGTCTTCTTTCCAATGTCTTCCAGTCTCCAGGCCTTGTGCAGCTGCTTGGAGTCACTTTGGAGTTCTCTTAAGGAGGAAGATTTCAAGGTACAGCTCACGATTTTCAGTGTTATAAAAGGGAGTAATTTTTCTTTTTCAGTTCCAAGAAGAAGCAACTTAGGCATTCCCCAGGTGATCTTGATGCTGAATGTCTCCTTAGGAGGTGTGGGCCCACAGAAGAATGAGCCCCTTGCAGGCTGACCCTGTTTGGACAAGCTGCTCCCCAAGCCCAGCCTCAGCGTGTCTGACGTGGCCCAGCTGGGACTGACATCCCTGGCCCTGCACCGGAAGCCCTTCCCCCCTGAACTCTGCAGCTGGCTGTCCCTGCCCACTGCACCATGTCCCACGTGCTCTCCTCAGGGCTCTGCCTGCATCCAGGCCCGGGACAAGTATTCCTGTTTGTGAGGAAAGAAGGGAAAAGCCTGAGCAGGTTTCCTAAACGACAAATCCCCACTGTAGAAGCACATGCTGAGTACAGGCTGCCTGGAATGATGACACCTTTCTACTAGGGACAGTGGGACCAGAAATGATGTCTGGATGCAGAATTCTCGGAGTCTTGCAGCTGAATTCTCTGTCCTTGTCCTTTCCCTGCATCTCTGTTGCAGATGGAAGCTGCTGGTGCCTTTCTCAGCTGTGACCTGTCTTTTGAATGCAGACAGATGTTCCCAGGTGTGTTAAGCAGGTGCTGCTCAATGTTTATGCAAAGCTTTGGTGTGCTCATGGAACCAAGGGGACCCTTGTGACACAGCGGGGGCTGATGGAACCAAGGAGACAATTGTGACAGTTGAGAGCCTCACAGAAACAAGGCTCCATTGTGACGCTGAAGGCAATTACGGAATCCACATCACTGTGACACAGCCGGGCCACGTGGAACCAATGGTCCCTTATGACAATGCAGATCCAAGGAGACCATGGTGACACTATGGGACCGCATGGATCCAAGGGGCCACTGTGACACTGAAGAACTTCATGGAAGCCAGGGTGCAGTGTGACACAGCGGTGCCTGATTGGAAGAAAAGGAACCACTGCTGACAGCCCAGAAACTCCTGGAACCAAGGGGCTGTGGTGACACAGCAGGGCCACATGGAACCAGGGAGACCTGTGACATTTAGAGAACCTAATGGAACCAAGAGTCCACTATGACACTGCAGAAACAAGGAGACCATTGGGACGTTGTGGAAGCTCACAGAACCAAGCAGCCCTTGTGACACTCCAGGGCCTCGTTGAAGCAGGGAGACCACTGTGACAGTCCAGAATGTCATGGAACTAAGGCTCTCTTGTGACACAGCAGGCTCCCATGCAACCAATTGTCCATTGTGACAATGCAGATCCCAGGAGACCATGGTTACACTACGGAAGCTCATGGAACCAAGGGTCCATTGTGACAAAGCAAGGCCTTGTGGAACCAAGGAGAGCATTGTGACGTAATGGAACCTCGTGGAACCAAGGGTCCGTTGTTAGAGTCCAGAACCAAGGACAGCATTGTGACAGTCCAGAACCTCATGGGACCAAGATTCCCTTGTTACACAGTGGCACTTGATGGAACCAAGGAGCCACTGTAGCACAGCAAAGCTGCATGAAACCTATGGTCCATAGTGCTACTGCGGATCCAGGGAAACCATGGCGATACCACGGAACCTCACGGAGCCAAGGGTCCAGTGTGACCCGGCAGAACCTCTTGGAATCAAGGCAACCATGTCACACTATGGAACCTCATGGAGCCAAGGGTCCAGTGTGCCATTGCGGGGCCTCACTGGAGCAAAGGACATGGTTGATGGGACAGAAGCTCATGGAAACCATGGGCTATTGGGACATTGCAGAGCCTCATGGAGCCAAGGAGACCACTGTGACACCGAGGAACCTTATGGAAGCAAGCAGCCACTGTAGAACCAAGGAGAGCACTGTTGACAGTACAAAACCTCCTGGAACTGAGAGGCCATTGTTCTGCAGCGAGGCCTCGTGGAACCAAGGGGCCATGGTGACACTGTGGGGGCCACCTGAAGCAAATAGTCGTTGTGACACGGCGGGGCTGCTTGTAACCAACTGTCCATCGTGATACTGCAGATCCAAGAGACCGTGCTGACACTATGGCAGTTCATGGAACCGAGAGGCTGTTGTGACACACCAAGGCCTCGTGGCACCAAGGAGAGCATTGTGGCAGTGCAGAACCAAGGAGGCCATTTTGACAGTACAGACCCAAATGGAACCAAGGGTCCACTGTTATCCAGCAGGGCCTCGTGGAACCAAGGGGCCCTCGTGAAAGTGTGCAAGGGGCATAATGGAGTCAGGGACACCACTGATACTGAAATCTGCTGGATAGCAACTTTTGAACACAGTTTTGAGGATCTGAGAGCAGGTATTCTTTATTACACCATGGTGGCCACTTGGGCAATCCTTCATCTACTCGAGTGCACTGGCCACCAGGCAATCGGAGCTTTTATCACTCACACTGATGATGTATTCATTAGTTAACCCCACCTGGAATTTATTTGCCATAATTGCACCCCTTCTCACAAGTCCTTCTATGGTTCTTTGGAGTCTGCCTTCAACATGCACTGTTCTTTTTAGGTGACTGCTCTTTGATCCCCGCTTTTGAGGAAGGGCAATATTATTGTTGTGTATAACTTCTGCTTTTGTCAGCCTTGCAGAGCTGAGCTGACATTCTCCTTGCATTTTGTGCACGCTCTGTTTGCCTCAGCTACATCCTTTGTGCGTTTCTCCAAGGCTGTGCTCTTCTGTTCTCTGCCCTTGATAAGTGTAAATGTTCTTCTGTTCTCCTGTCCTTGTCACAATGCTCCCCCCACGAGGCGTGTGTGCAAGCCCCTCCAACCCATGGACTTGGGGTGGGCAAGTGTTCCTGAGGGAACAGGGATGGGACAGCTGGGCTGGACTGGCCCAAGGGATGTTCCATTCCATGTCACAGCACGATCAGCAATCAACTGGGAGAAGCAGGGGGATGGGGGATTTGCGGGGGGGGGGGGGGGAGGGGGGGGGGAAGTGTCACCATCTACCAAGACAGGCCGGGGATTGTTTGATCTCAGAGGTAATAGCAGGCAAATAGCGGGGGACAAATCAGTTTATTCAACAACAGCAATGCATTTTTATTGAATGCCAAACAATTCAGTTGCGATAGAGGGGAGAGATATAGGAAATGGAGTCTAGAGAGAGAAAAAGAGGGGAAGGGGGAAATAGCTACCAACAGACGAGACCAACGTCATGGTGGGCCAGCCAATGGAAGGGTGGTCATCCGTGGGGAGTACTCAGGGTCTTCTCCAGAGGATCGCTCTTTCATAGTCCTTTTCCAAAGCGAGTGGCTTGTGGCCAAGAGGTGGGGAGATTTATGGAGCATTGTGTGGTGCTCCAAGAGACAGGTGCGGTCGTGCAGTACATGCAGGCTTCAGCTGGTACCATGACAGCAGAGTCCAGTGAGCACAACACACCTGCAAAGAGTCCCTTGGCAAGCACCCACCTCAAGCAGGCCAGAAAATCATTGTCCAGAGTCAACCTGGGCGGGGGTCCTTGAGGTCTTCTTGAGAGGGTCATGAGGCAAAAATGAGGGAAACTTCACACCGACCCTTAGAGTGGTAGATGAGAGGCAGCCCTCAGGAAACGGTGGCCACCCAGAGCTGTTACTCCTAGCAGATTTTGGCTGGGAGCAAGCCTTGTATGTAGTGCTTTTTCAGGGGGAATATCAGTTTCAGCCGTGGGAACCTGCAAAAGCGGATGGTACTTTTCCATAGGAAGGAAAGCACAGAGCCTCAGTGCTCCAGGAGCTGAGGAGAGGCAGTCCTCAACATTCCAGGATCAGCCAGTCTTGCCAGGTGGCCCCCGGGAGGCCCAGCCAGTCAGACCTGTTCCATGTTGCCTTGGTTCCATGGGGCCTCACAGGGTCACAATGTTCTCCTTGATTCCAGGAGTCCCTGTAGTGTCCCGATATTCTCCTTGTCACAATATTCTCCCTGCTTCAGTAGTGATAACAATGGCCCCTTGCTTCCCTAAGGTCCTGCAGAGTCACCAAGGCCCCTGGGCTCCATGTGGCCCTGCTGTGTAACAAAGGCTCCTTGGTTCTCTGGGCCGCACAGCTTCATCACTGACCCTTGGTTCCACTGGGGTCCTGAGTCTCACAAAGGTGCCCCTGATTGCATGAGGCACCAGAGTGTCAAAATGGTCTCTTTGGTTCCATGAGGTTCCGCAGTGTCCCCATGGTCGCTGTCAGAGGCTGGATGACATCAATGTCCCCAGACCCGTCGGGATGCTCGGAATGGCCGAGTGGGGCTGGGGCTGGGACAGACCTTGGAATGAGGTGGGACAGAGCCCCGCCCCCAGCCTGGCAGATCTGCCAATCACACAGCAGGGGTAGCGCCCACCCAGCTCTGATTGGCTGAGCCGTCAATCAATCACACAGCAGGGGCAGCGCCCACCCAGCTCTGATTGGTTGAGCCGTTAATCAGTCACACAGCAGGAGCAGCGCCCAGCCTGCTCTGATTGGTTGAGCTGTCAATCAATCACACAGCATGGGCAGCGCCCACCCAGCTCTGATTGGCTGAGCCGTCAATCAATCACACAGCAGGGGCAGCGCCCACCCAGCTCTGATTGGCCGAGCTGTCAATCAATCCCACACAAAGGCAATGAAACACAGCAGTGAGTGGGAAGAAAGCAGATGTCCCCGAAAAGAGGAGAGCTTACAAAACGCTAGGGAATTGAAAAAATCGGGCATGACGTCAAGCCCTGGTCTGAATCCTGAAATCTCCTGGGTCTGTGTCTCAGCCACACTGGAAGCCTAGCAGCTGGTAGCTCTCTGCATATCTATCTGGAGATCTTCTGTCTTTCTGTCTCTTTTTTCTCTTTTAACCTTCTTATCCTCTTTTACTGGAATGTTTTTGGGTAGTTTAACATTTTTATGCCTAAAGGTTTCCATCTTACATGGGCCGAGTTAATGATGTTCCTGCTACGCTAAGTGTTGCACGTTGAATTGGATGTTGTATGAAATCATTTAGCAAAAGGAGCTCGGTTTTCTGTATTTTTCCAGTACACTTTTGTGTCGTTTTGACCTCTTGAGAATATCTGGCTGGGGTTTCTACTCTGCACCAAACTCGAGGAAAGGAACCTTTGCTCACCCTCAGCATTTCAGTGTTCTGCGGTGTTACAGGCGCGCACGCTCAGCACGGCCTCTTGTTTCCATCAGGCCCTGCTGTGTCACACTGGCCCTTGGTTCCATGAGCATCTGGAGTGTCACACAGCCTGATGACATTTGTCCTTGCTGCCTCTCCCGTCCCAGTGCCCCAGGAACAGCCCCGAGCCACCTGTGAGGGACAGGCCCTGCTGGCCCAGGCCTGGGCTCAGGCCTTGGCCTTTCTGCTTCCTCCAACCAGCCCAGGCCTTGCTCAGCATTGCAGTTCCCTGCTCACAGCCTCGGGCTCCTGCAATCCTGGCCTCAAGGATCTGCTCTCACCACTCCCTGGGGAGCCTTTGGCACTCCCTGCCCTCAGTGGGGCCACTGATGCTCCAAGGGACTTGGAGTTTTGCTTCTGACTCCTTGAGCAGCTTCTTCAACCTTCTCTCAGTGCCTGGGGCTCCTGGACTCAGCCCCAAATCCACCGTTGGGGATCATTAAAATACAGAAAACCCTCAGGAGCTCTTTGTCTTCTTTCCAATGTCTTCCAGTCTCCAGGCCTTGTGCAGCTGCTTGGAGTCACTTTGGAGTTCTCTTAAGGAGGAAGATTTCAAGGTACAGCTCACGATTTTCAGTGTTATAAAAGGGAGTAATTTTTCTTTTTCAGTTCCAAGAAGAAGCAACTTAGGCATTCCCCAGGTGATCTTGATGCTGAATGTCTCCTTAGGAGGTGTGGGCCCACAGAAGAATGAGCCCCTTGCAGGCTGACCCTGTTTGGACAAGCTGCTCCCCAAGCCCAGCCTCAGCGTGTCTGACGTGGCCCAGCTGGGACTGACATCCCTGGCCCTGCACCGGAAGCCCTTCCCCCCTGAACTCTGCAGCTGGCTGTCCCTGCCCACTGCACCATGTCGCACGTGCTCTCCTCAGGGCTCTGCCTGCATCCAGGCCCGGGACAAGTATTCCTGTTTGTGAGGAAAGAAGGGAAAAGCCTGAGCAGGTTTCCTAAACGACAAATCCCCACTGTAGAAGCACATGCTGAGTACAGGCTGCCTGGAATGATGACACCTTTCTACTAGGGACAGTGGGACCAGAAATGATGTCTGGATGCAGAATTCTCGGAGTCTTGCAGCTGAATTCTCTGTCCTTGTCCTTTCCCTGCATCTCTGTTGCAGATGGAAGCTGCTGGTGCCTTTCTCAGCTGTGACCTGTCTTTTGAATGCAGACAGATGTTCCCAGGTGTGTTAAGCAGGTGCTGCTCAATGTTTATGCAAAGCTTTGGTGTGCTCATGGAACCAAGGGGACCCTTGTGACACAGCGGGGGCTGATGGAACCAAGGAGACAATTGTGACAATTGAGAGCCTCACAGAAACAAGGCTCCATTGTGACGCTGAAGGCAATTACGGAATCCACATCACTGTGACACAGCCGGGCCACATGGAACCAATGGTCCCTTATGACAATGCAGATCCAAGGAGACCATGGTGACACTATGGGACCGCATGGATCCAAGGGGCCACTGTGACACTGAAGAACTTCATGGAAGCCAGGGTGCAGTGTGACACAGCGGTGCCTGATTGGAAGAAAAGGAACCACTGCTGACAGCCCAGAAACTCCTGGAACCAAGGGGCTGTGGTGACACAGCAGGGCCACATGGAACCAGGGAGACCTGTGACATTTAGAGAACCTAATGGAACCAAGAGTCCACTATGACACTGCAGAAACAAGGAGACCATTGGGACGTTGTGGAAGCTCACAGAACCAAGCAGCCCTTGTGACACTCCAGGGCCTCGTTGAAGCAGGGAGACCACTGTGACAGTCCAGAATGTCATGGAACTAAGGCTCTCTTGTGACACAGCAGGCTCCCATGCAACCAATTGTCCATTGTGACAATGCAGATCCCAGGAGACCATGGTTACACTACGGAAGCTCATGGAACCAAGGGTCCATTGTGACAAAGCAAGGCCTTGTGGAACCAAGGAGAGCATTGTGACGTAATGGAACCTCGTGGAACCAAGGGTCCGTTGTTAGAGTCCAGAACCAAGGACAGCATTGTGACAGTCCAGAACCTCATGGGACCAAGATTCCCTTGTTACACAGTGGCACTTGATGGAACCAAGGAGCCACTGTAGCACAGCAAAGCTGCATGAAACCTATGGTCCATAGTGCTACTGCGGATCCAGGGAAACCATGGCGATACCACGGAACCTCACGGAGCCAAGGGTCCAGTGTGACCCGGCAGAACCTCTTGGAATCAAGGCAACCATGTCACACTATGGAACCTCATGGAGCCAAGGGTCCAGTGTGCCATTGCGGGGCCTCACTGGAGCAAAGGACATGGTTGATGGGACAGAAGCTCATGGAAACCATGGGCTATTGGGACATTGCAGAGCCTCATGGAGCCAAGGAGACCACTGTGACACCGAGGAACCTTATGGAAGCAAGCAGCCACTGTAGAACCAAGGAGAGCACTGTTGACAGTACAAAACCTCCTGGAACTGAGAGGCCATTGTTCTGCAGCGAGGCCTCGTGGAACCAAGGGGCCATGGTGACACTGTGGGGGCCACCTGAAGCAAATAGTCGTTGTGACACGGCGGGGCTGCTTGTAACCAACTGTCCATCGTGATACTGCAGATCCAAGAGACCGTGCTGGCACTATGGCAGTTCATGGAACCGAGAGGCTGTTGTGACACACCAAGGCCTCGTGGCACCAAGGAGAGCATTGTGGCAGTGCAGAACCAAGGAGGCCATTTTGACAGTACAGACCCAAATGGAACCAAGGGTCCACTGTTATCCAGCAGGGCCTCGTGGAACCAAGGGGCCCTCGTGAAAGTGTGCAAGGGGCATAATGGAGTCAGGGACACCACTGATACTGAAATCTGCTGGATAGCAACTTTTGAACACAGTTTTGAGGATCTGAGAGCAGGTATTCTTTATTACACCATGGTGGCCACTTGGGCAATCCTTCATCTACTCGAGTGCACTGGCCACCAGGCAATCGGAGCTTTTATCACTCACACTGATGATGTATTTATTAGTTAACCCCACCTGGAATTTATTTGCCATAATTGCACCCCTTCTCACAAGTCCTTCTATGGTTCTTTGGAGTCTGCCTTCAACATGCACTGTTCTTTTTAGGTGACTGCTCTTTGATCCCCGCTTTTGAGGAAGGGCAATATTATTGTTGTGTATAACTTCTGCTTTTGTCAGCCTTGCAGAGCTGAGCTGACATTCTCCTTGCATTTTGTGCACGCTCTGTTTGCCTCAGCTACATCCTTTGTGCGTTTCTCCAAGGCTGTGCTCTTCTGTTCTCTGCCCTTGATAAGTGTAAATGTTCTTCTGTTCTCCTGTCCTTGTCACAATGCTCCCCCCACGAGGCGTGTGTGCAAGCCCCTCCAACCCATGGACTTGGGGTGGGCAAGTGTTCCTGAGGGAACAGGGATGGGACAGCTGGGCTGGACTGGCCCAAGGGATGTTCCATTCCATGTCACAGCACGATCAGCAATCAACTGGGAGAAGCAGGGGGATGGGGGATTTGCGGGGGGGGGGGGAGGGGGGGGGGGGAGTGTCACCATCTACCAAGACAGGCCGGGGATTGTTTGATCTCAGAGGTAATAGCAGGCAAATAGCGGGGGACAAATCAGTTTATTCAACAACAGCAATGCATTTTTATTGAATGCCAAACAATTCAGTTGCGATAGAGGGGAGAGATATAGGAAATGGAGTCTAGAGAGAGAAAAAGAGGGGAAGGGGGAAATAGCTACCAACAGACGAGACCAACGTCATGGTGGGCCAGCCAATGGAAGGGTGGTCATCCGTGGGGAGTACTCAGGGTCTTCTCCAGAGGATCGCTCTTTCATAGTCCTTTTCCAAAGCGAGTGGCTTGTGGCCAAGAGGTGGGGAGATTTATGGAGCATTGTGTGGTGCTCCAAGAGACAGGTGCGGTCGTGCAGTACATGCAGGCTTCAGCTGGTACCATGACAGCAGAGTCCAGTGAGCACAACACACCTGCAAAGAGTCCCTTGGCAAGCACCCACCTCAAGCAGGCCAGAAAATCATTGTCCAGAGTCAACCTGGGCAGGGGTCCTTGAGGTCTTCTTGAGAGGGTCATGAGGCAAAAATGAGGGAAACTTCACACCGACCCTTAGAGTGGTAGATGAGAGGCAGCCCTCAGGAAACGGTGGCCACCCAGAGCTGTTACTCCTAGCAGATTTTGGCTGGGAGCAAGCCTTGTATGTAGTGCTTTTTCAGGGGGAATATCAGTTTCAGCCGTGGGAACCTGCAAAAGCGGATGGTACTTTTCCATAGGAAGGAAAGCACAGAGCCTCAGTGCTCCAGGAGCTGAGGAGAGGCAGTCCTCAACATTCCAGGATCAGCCAGTCTTGCCAGGTGGCCCCCGGGAGGCCCAGCCAGTCAGACCTGTTCCATGTTGCCTTGGTTCCATGGGGCCTCACAGGGTCACAATGTTCTCCTTGATTCCAGGAGTCCCTGTAGTGTCCCGATATTCTCCTTGTCACAATATTCTCCCTGCTTCAGTAGTGATAACAATGGCCCCTTGCTTCCCTAAGGTCCTGCAGAGTCACCAAGGCCCCTGGGCTCCATGTGGCCCTGCTGTGTAACAAAGGCTCCTTGGTTCTCTGGGCCGCACAGCTTCATCACTGACCCTTGGTTCCACTGGGGTCCTGAGTCTCACAAAGGTGCCCCTGATTGCATGAGGCACCAGAGTGTCAAAATGGTCTCTTTGGTTCCATGAGGTTCCGCAGTGTCCCCATGGTCGCTGTCAGAGGCTGGATGACATCAATGTCCCCAGACCCGTCGGGATGCTCGGAATGGCCGAGTGGGGCTGGGGCTGGGACAGACCTTGGAATGAGGTGGGACAGAGCCCCGCCCCCAGCCTGGCAGATCTGCCAATCACACAGCAGGGGTAGCGCCCACCCAGCTCTGATTGGCTGAGCCGTCAATCAATCACACAGCAGGGGCAGCGCCCACCCAGCTCTGATTGGTTGAGCCGTTAATCAGTCACACAGCAGGAGCAGCGCCCAGCCTGCTCTGATTGGTTGAGCTGTCAATCAATCACACAGCATGGGCAGCGCCCACCCAGCTCTGATTGGCTGAGCCGTCAATCAATCACACAGCAGGGGCAGCGCCCACCCAGCTCTGATTGGCCGAGCTGTCAATCAATCCCACACAAAGGCAATGAAACACAGCAGTGAGTGGGAAGAAAGCAGATGTCCCCGAAAAGAGGAGAGCTTACAAAACGCTAGGGAATTGAAAAAATCGGGCATGACGTCAAGCCCTGGTCTGAATCCTGAAATCTCCTGGGTCTGTGTCTCACCCACACTGGAAGCCTAGCAGCTGGTAGCTCTCTGCATATCTATCTGGAGATCTTCTGTCTTTCTGTCTCTTTTTTCTCTTTTAACCTTCTTATCCTCTTTTACTGGAATGTTTTTGGGTAGTTTAACATTTTTATGCCTAAAGGTTTCCATCTTACATGGGCCGAGTTAATGATGTTCCTGCTACGCTAAGTGTTGCACGTTGAATTGGATGTTGTATGAAATCATTTAGCAAAAGGAGCTCGGTTTTCTGTATTTTTCCAGTACACTTTTGTGTCGTTTTGACCTCTTGAGAATATCTGGCTGGGGTTTCTACTCTGCACCAAACTCGAGGAAAGGAACCTTTGCTCACCCTCAGCATTTCAGTGTTCTGCGGTGTTACAGGCGCGCACGCTCAGCACGGCCTCTTGTTTCCATCAGGCCCTGCTGTGTCACACTGGCCCTTGGTTCCATGAGCATCTGGAGTGTCACACAGCCTGATGACATTTGTCCTTGCTGCCTCTCCCGTCCCAGTGCCCCAGGAACAGCCCCGAGCCACCTGTGAGGGACAGGCCCTGCTGGCCCAGGCCTGGGCTCAGGCCTTGGCCTTTCTGCTTCCTCCAACCAGCCCAGGCCTTGCTCAGCATTGCAGTTCCCTGCTCACAGCCTCGGGCTCCTGCAATCCTGGCCTCAAGGATCTGCTCTCACCACTCCCTGGGGAGCCTTTGGCACTCCCTGCCCTCAGTGGGGCCACTGATGCTCCAAGGGACTTGGAGTTTTGCTTCTGACTCCTTGAGCAGCTTCTTCAACCTTCTCTCAGTGCCTGGGGCTCCTGGACTCAGCCCCAAATCCACCGTTGGGGATCATTAAAATACAGAAAACCCTCAGGAGCTCTTTGTCTTCTTTCCAATGTCTTCCAGTCTCTAGGCCTTGTGCAGCTGCTTGGAGTCACTTTGGAGTTCTCTTAAGGAGGAAGATTTCAAGGTACAGCTCACGATTTTCAGTGTTATAAAAGGGAGTAATTTTTCTTTTTCAGTTCCAAGAAGAAGCAACTTAGGCATTCCCCAGGTGATCTTGATGCTGAACGTCTCCTTAGGAGGTGTGGGCCCACAGAAGAATGAGCCCCTTGCAGGCTGACCCTGTTTGGACAAGCTGCTCCCCAAGCCCAGCCTCAGCGTGTCTGACGTGGCCCAGCTGGGACTGACATCCCTGGCCCTGCACCGGAAGCCCTTCCCCCCTGAACTCTGCAGCTGGCTGTCCCTGCCCACTGCACCATGTCGCACGTGCTCTCCTCAGGGCTCTGCCTGCATCCAGGCCCGGGACAAGTATTCCTGTTTGTGAGGAAAGAAGGGAAAAGCCTGAGCAGGTTTCCTAAACGACAAATCCCCACTGTAGAAGCACATGCTGAGTACAGGCTGCCTGGAATGATGACACCTTTCTACTAGGGACAGTGGGACCAGAAATGATGTCTGGATGCAGAATTCTCGGAGTCTTGCAGCTGAATTCTCTGTCCTTGTCCTTTCCCTGCATCTCTGTTGCAGATGGAAGCTGCTGGTGCCTTTCTCAGCTGTGACCTGTCTTTTGAATGCAGACAGATGTTCCCAGGTGTGTTAAGCAGGTGCTGCTCAATGTTTATGCAAAGCTTTGGTGTGCTCATGGGACCAAGGGGACCCTTGTGACACAGCGGGGGCTGATGGAACCAAGGAGACAATTGTGACAATTGAGAGCCTCACAGAAACAAGGCTCCATTGTGACGCTGAAGGCAATTACGGAATCCACATCACTGTGACACAGCCAGGCCACGTGGAACCAATGGTCCCTTATGACAATGCAGATCCAAGGAGACCATGGTGACACTATGGGACCGCATGGATCCAAGGGGCCACTGTGACACTGAAGAACTTCATGGAAGCCAGGGTGCAGTGTGACACAGCGGTGCCTGATTGGAAGAAAAGGAACCACTGCTGACAGCCCAGAAACTCCTGGAACCAAGGGGCTGTGGTGACACAGCAGGGCCACATGGAACCAGGGAGACCTGTGACATTTAGAGAACCTAATGGAACCAAGAGTCCACTATGACACTGCAGAAACAAGGAGACCATTGGGACGTTGTGGAAGCTCACAGAACCAAGCAGCCCTTGTGACACTCCAGGGCCTCGTTGAAGCAGGGAGACCACTGTGACAGTCCAGAATGTCATGGAACTAAGGCTCTCTTGTGACACAGCAGGCTCCCATGCAACCAATTGTCCATTGTGACAATGCAGATCCCAGGAGACCATGGTTACACTACGGAAGCTCATGGAACCAAGGGTCCATTGTGACAAAGCAAGGCCTTGTGGAACCAAGGAGAGCATTGTGACGTAATGGAACCTCGTGGAACCAAGGGTCCGTTGTTAGAGTCCAGAACCAAGGACAGCATTGTGACAGTCCAGAACCTCATGGGACCAAGATTCCCTTGTTACACAGTGGCACTTGATGGAACCAAGGAGCCACTGTAGCACAGCAAAGCTGCATGAAACCTATGGTCCATAGTGCTACTGCGGATCCAGGGAAACCATGGCGATACCACGGAACCTCACGGAGCCAAGGGTCCAGTGTGACCCGGCAGAACCTCTTGGAATCAAGGCAACCATGTCACACTATGGAACCTCATGGAGCCAAGGGTCCAGTGTGCCATTGCGGGGCCTCACTGGAGCAAAGGACATGGTTGATGGGACAGAAGCTCATGGAAACCATGGGCTATTGGGACATTGCAGAGCCTCATGGAGCCAAGGAGACCACTGTGACACCGAGGAACCTTATGGAAGCAAGCAGCCACTGTAGAACCAAGGAGAGCACTGTTGACAGTACAAAACCTCCTGGAACTGAGAGGCCATTGTTCTGCAGCGAGGCCTCGTGGAACCAAGGGGCCATGGTGACACTGTGGGGGCCACCTGAAGCAAATAGTCGTTGTGACACGGCGGGGCTGCTTGTAACCAACTGTCCATCGTGATACTGCAGATCCAAGAGACCGTGCTGACACTATGGCAGTTCATGGAACCGAGAGGCTGTTGTGACACACCAAGGCCTCGTGGCACCAAGGAGAGCATTGTGGCAGTGCAGAACCAAGGAGGCCATTTTGACAGTACAGACCCAAATGGAACCAAGGGTCCACTGTTATCCAGCAGGGCCTCGTGGAACCAAGGGGCCCTCGTGAAAGTGTGCAAGGGGCATAATGGAGTCAGGGACACCACTGATACTGAAATCTGCTGGATAGCAACTTTTGAACACAATTTTGAGGATCTGAGAGCAGGTATTCTTTATTACACCATGGTGGCCACTTGGGCAATCCTTCATCTACTCGAGTGCACTGGCCACCAGGCAATCGGAGCTTTTATCACTCACACTGATGATGTATTCATTAGTTAACCCCACCTGGAATTTATTTGCCATAATTGCACCCCTTCTCACAAGTCCTTCTATGGTTCTTTGGAGTCTGCCTTCAACATGCACTGTCCTTTTTAGGTGACTGCTCTTTGATCCCCGCTTTTGAGGAAGGGCAATATTATTGTTGTGTATAACTTCTGCTTTTGTCAGCCTTGCAGAGCTGAGCTGACATTCTCCTTGCATTTTGTGCACGCTCTGTTTGCCTCAGCTACATCCTTTGTGCGTTTCTCCAAGGCTGTGCTCTTCTGTTCTCTGCCCTTGATAAGTGTAAATGTTGTTCTGTTCTCCTGTCCTTGTCACAATGCTCCCCCCACGAGGCGTGTGTGCAAGCCCCTCCAACCCATGGACTTGGGGTGGGCAAGTGTTCCTGAGGGAACAGGGATGGGACAGCTGGGCTGGACTGGCCCAAGGGATGTTCCATTCCATGTCACAGCACGATCAGCAATCAACTGGGAGAAGCAGGGGGATGGGGGATTTGCGGGGGGGGGGGGGGGGAGGGGGGGGGGGAGTGTCACCATCTACCAAGACAGGCCGGGGATTGTTTGATCTCAGAGGTAATAGCAGGCAAATAGCGGGGGACAAATCAGTTTATTCAACAACAGCAATGCATTTTTATTGAATGCCAAACAATTCAGTTGCGATAGAGGGGAGAGATATAGGAAATGGAGTCTAGAGAGAGAAAAAGAGGGGAAGGGGGAAATAGCTACCAACAGACGAGACCAACGTCATGGTGGGCCAGCCAATGGAAGGGTGGTCATCCGTGGGGAGTACTCAGGGTCTTCTCCAGAGGATCGCTCTTTCATAGTCCTTTTCCAAAGCGAGTGGCTTGTGGCCAAGAGGTGGGGAGATTTATGGAGCATTGTGTGGTGCTCCAAGAGACAGGTGCGGTCGTGCAGTACATGCAGGCTTCAGCTGGTACCATGACAGCAGAGTCCAGTGAGCACAACACACCTGCAAAGAGTCCCTTGGCAAGCACCCACCTCAAGCAGGCCAGAAAATCATTGTCCAGAGTCAACCTGGGCGGGGGTCCTTGAGGTCTTCTTGAGAGGGTCATGAGGCAAAAATGAGGGAAACTTCACACCGACCCTTAGAGTGGTAGATGAGAGGCAGCCCTCAGGAAACGGTGGCCACCCAGAGCTGTTACTCCTAGCAGATTTTGGCTGGGAGCAAGCCTTGTATGTAGTGCTTTTTCAGGGGGAATATCAGTTTCAGCCGTGGGAACCTGCAAAAGCGGATGGTACTTTTCCATAGGAAGGAAAGCACAGAGCCTCAGTGCTCCAGGAGCTGAGGAGAGGCAGTCCTCAACATTCCAGGATCAGCCAGTCTTGCCAGGTGGCCCCCGGGAGGCCCAGCCAGTCAGACCTGTTCCATGTTGCCTTGGTTCCATGGGGCCTCACAGGGTCACAATGTTCTCCTTGATTCCAGGAGTCCCTGTAGTGTCCCGATATTCTCCTTGTCACAATATTCTCCCTGCTTCAGTAGTGATAACAATGGCCCCTTGCTTCCCTAAGGTCCTGCAGAGTCACCAAGGCCCCTGGGCTCCATGTGGCCCTGCTGTGTAACAAAGGCTCCTTGGTTCTCTGGGCCGCACAGCTTCATCACTGACCCTTGGTTCCACTGGGGTCCTGAGTCTCACAAAGGTGCCCCTGATTGCATGAGGCACCAGAGTGTCAAAATGGTCTCTTTGGTTCCATGAGGTTCCGCAGTGTCCCCATGGTCGCTGTCAGAGGCTGGATGACATCAATGTCCCCAGACCCCTCGGGATGCTCGGAATGGCCGAGTGGGGCTGGGGCTGGGACAGACCTTGGAATGAGGTGGGACAGAGCCCCGCCCCCAGCCTGGCAGATCTGCCAATCACACAGCAGGGGTAGCGCCCACCCAGCTCTGATTGGCTGAGCCGTCAATCAATCACACAGCAGGGGCAGCGCCCACCCAGCTCTGATTGGTTGAGCCGTTAATCAGTCACACAGCAGGAGCAGCGCCCAGCCTGCTCTGATTGGTTGAGCTGTCAATCAATCACACAGCATGGGCAGCGCCCACCCAGCTCTGATTGGCTGAGCCGTCAATCAATCACACAGCAGGGGCAGCGCCCACCCAGCTCTGATTGGCCGAGCTGTCAATCAATCCCACACAAAGGCAATGAAACACAGCTGTGAGTGGGAAGAAAGCAGATGTCCCCGAAAAGAGGAGAGCTTACAAAACGCTAGGGAATTGAAAAAATCGGGCATGACGTCAAGCCCTGGTCTGAATCCTGAAATCTCCTGGGTCTGTGTCTCACCCACACTGGAAGCCTAGCAGCTGGTAGCTCTCTGCATATCTATCTGGAGATCTTCTGTCTTTCTGTCTCTTTTTTCTCTTTTAACCTTCTTATCCTCTTTTACTGGAATGTTTTTGGGTAGTTTAACATTTTTATGCCTAAAGGTTTCCATCTTACATGGGCCGAGTTAATGATGTTCCTGCTACGCTAAGTGTTGCACGTTGAATTGGATGTTGTATGAAATCATTTAGCAAAAGGAGCTCGGTTTTCTGTATTTTTCCAGTACACTTTTGTGTCGTTTTGACCTCTTGAGAATATCTGGCTGGGGTTTCTACTCTGCACCAAACTCGAGGAAAGGAACCTTTGCTCACCCTCAGCATTTCAGTGTTCTGCGGTGTTACAGGCGCGCACGCTCAGCACGGCCTCTTGTTTCCATCAGGCCCTGCTGTGTCACACTGGCCCTTGGTTCCATGAGCATCTGGAGTGTCACACAGCCTGATGACATTTGTCCTTGCTGCCTCTCCCGTCCCAGTGCCCCAGGAACAGCCCCGAGCCACCTGTGAGGGACAGGCCCTGCTGGCCCAGGCCTGGGCTCAGGCCTTGGCCTTTCTGCTTCCTCCAACCAGCCCAGGCCTTGCTCAGCATTGCAGTTCCCTGCTCACAGCCTCGGGCTCCTGCAATCCTGGCCTCAAGGATCTGCTCTCACCACTCCCTGGGGAGCCTTTGGCACTCCCTGCCCTCAGTGGGGCCACTGATGCTCCAAGGGACTTGGAGTTTTGCTTCTGACTCCTTGAGCAGCTTCTTCAACCTTCTCTCAGTGCCTGGGGCTCCTGGACTCAGCCCCAAATCCACCGTTGGGGATCATTAAAATACAGAAAACCCTCAGGAGCTCTTTGTCTTCTTTCCAATGTCTTCCAGTCTCCAGGCCTTGTGCAGCTGCTTGGAGTCACTTTGGAGTTCTCTTAAGGAGGAAGATTTCAAGGTACAGCTCACGATTTTCAGTGTTATAAAAGGGAGTAATTTTTCTTTTTCAGTTCCAAGAAGAAGCAACTTAGGCATTCCCCAGGTGATCTTGATGCTGAACGTCTCCTTAGGAGGTGTGGGCCCACAGAAGAATGAGCCCCTTGCAGGCTGACCCTGTTTGGACAAGCTGCTCCCCAAGCCCAGCCTCAGCGTGTCTGACGTGGCCCAGCTGGGACTGACATCCCTGGCCCTGCACCGGAAGCCCTTCCCCCCTGAACTCTGCAGCTGGCTGTCCCTGCCCACTGCACCATGTCCCACGTGCTCTCCTCAGGGCTCTGCCTGCATCCAGGCCCGGGACAAGTATTCCTGTTTGTGAGGAAAGAAGGGAAAAGCCTGAGCAGGTTTCCTAAACGACAAATCCCCACTGTAGAAGCACATGCTGAGTACAGGCTGCCTGGAATGATGACACCTTTCTACTAGGGACAGTGGGACCAGAAATGA
Source organism: Sturnus vulgaris (assembly GCF_052056855.1). NCBI lineage: Eukaryota > Metazoa > Chordata > Aves > Passeriformes > Sturnidae > Sturnus > Sturnus vulgaris. The sequence continues at coordinate 126,946 of NW_028276483.1, read as the reverse complement.
TGTCTGGATGCAGAATTCTCGGAGTCTTGCAGCTGAATTCTCTGTCCTTGTCCTTTCCCTGCATCTCTGTTGCAGATGGAAGCTGCTGGTGCCTTTCTCAGCTGTGACCTGTCTTTTGAATGCAGACAGATGTTCCCAGGTGTGTTAAGCAGGTGCTGCTCAATGTTTATGCAAAGCTTTGGTGTGCTCATGGAACCAAGGGGACCCTTGTGACACAGCGGGGGCTGATGGAACCAAGGAGACAATTGTGACAGTTGAGAGCCTCACAGAAACAAGGCTCCATTGTGACGCTGAAGGCAATTACGGAATCCACATCACTGTGACACAGCCGGGCCACATGGAACCAATGGTCCCTTATGACAATGCAGATCCAAGGAGACCATGGTGACACTATGGGACCGCATGGATCCAAGGGGCCACTGTGACACTGAAGAACTTCATGGAAGCCAGGGTGCAGTGTGACACAGCGGTGCCTGATTGGAAGAAAAGGAACCACTGCTGACAGCCCAGAAACTCCTGGAACCAAGGGGCTGTGGTGACACAGCAGGGCCACATGGAACCAGGGAGACCTGTGACATTTAGAGAACCTAATGGAACCAAGAGTCCACTATGACACTGCAGAAACAAGGAGACCATTGGGACGTTGTGGAAGCTCACAGAACCAAGCAGCCCTTGTGACACTCCAGGGCCTCGTTGAAGCAGGGAGACCACTGTGACAGTCCAGAACGTCATGGACCTAAGGCTCTCTTGTGACACAGCAGGCTCCCATGCAACCAATTGTCCATTGTGACAATGCAGATCCCAGGAGACCATGGTTACACTACGGAAGCTCATGGAACCAAGGGTCCATTGTGACAAAGCAAGGCCTTGTGGAACCAAGGAGAGCATTGTGACGTAATGGAACCTCGTGGAACCAAGGGTCCGTTGTTAGAGTCCAGAACCAAGGACAGCATTGTGACAGTCCAGAACCTCATGGGACCAAGATTCCCTTGTTACACAGTGGCACTTGATGGAACCAAGGAGCCACTGTAGCACAGCAAAGCTGCATGAAACCTATGGTCCATAGTGCTACTGCGGATCCAGGGAAACCATGGCGATACCACGGAACCTCACGGAGCCAAGGGTCCAGTGTGACCCGGCAGAACCTCTTGGAATCAAGGCAACCATGTCACACTATGGAACCTCATGGAGCCAAGGGTCCAGTGTGCCATTGCGGGGCCTCACTGGAGCAAAGGACATGGTTGATGGGACAGAAGCTCATGGAAACCATGGGCTATTGGGACATTGCAGAGCCTCATGGAGCCAAGGAGACCACTGTGACACCGAGGAACCTTATGGAAGCAAGCAGCCACTGTAGAACCAAGGAGAGCACTGTTGACAGTACAAAACCTCCTGGAACTGAGAGGCCATTGTTCTGCAGCGAGGCCTCGTGGAACCAAGGGGCCATGGTGACACTGTGGGGGCCACCTGAAGCAAATAGTCGTTGTGACACGGCGGGGCTGCTTGTAACCAACTGTCCATCGTGATACTGCAGATCCAAGAGACCGTGCTGGCACTATGGCAGTTCATGGAACCGAGAGGCTGTTGTGACACACCAAGGCCTCGTGGCACCAAGGAGAGCATTGTGGCAGTGCAGAACCAAGGAGGCCATTTTGACAGTACAGACCCAAATGGAACCAAGGGTCCACTGTTATCCAGCAGGGCCTCGTGGAACCAAGGGGCCCTCGTGAAAGTGTGCAAGGGGCATAATGGAGTCAGGGACACCACTGATACTGAAATCTGCTGGATAGCAACTTTTGAACACAGTTTTGAGGATCTGAGAGCAGGTATTCTTTATTACACCATGGTGGCCACTTGGGCAATCCTTCATCTACTCGAGTGCACTGGCCACCAGGCAATCGGAGCTTTTATCACTCACACTGATGATGTATTCATTAGTTAACCCCACCTGGAATTTATTTGCCATAATTGCACCCCTTCTCACAAGTCCTTCTATGGTTCTTTGGAGTCTGCCTTCAACATGCACTGTCCTTTTTAGGTGACTGCTCTTTGATCCCCGCTTTTGAGGAAGGGCAATATTATTGTTGTGTATAACTTCTGCTTTTGTCAGCCTTGCAGAGCTGAGCTGACATTCTCCTTGCATTTTGTGCACGCTCTGTTTGCCTCAGCTACATCCTTTGTGCGTTTCTCCAAGGCTGTGCTCTTCTGTTCTCTGCCCTTGATAAGTGTAAATGTTCTTCTGTTCTCCTGTCCTTGTCACAATGCTCCCCCCACGAGGCGTGTGTGCAAGCCCCTCCAACCCATGGACTTGGGGTGGGCAAGTGTTCCTGAGGGAACAGGGATGGGACAGCTGGGCTGGACTGGCCCAAGGGATGTTCCATTCCATGTCACAGCACGATCAGCAATCAACTGGGAGAAGCAGGGGGATGGGGGATTTGCGGGGGGGGGGGGGGAGGGGGGGGGGGAGTGTCACCATCTACCAAGACAGGCCGGGGATTGTTTGATCTCAGAGGTAATAGCAGGCAAATAGCGGGGGACAAATCAGTTTATTCAACAACAGCAATGCATTTTTATTGAATGCCAAACAATTCAGTTGCGATAGAGGGGAGAGATATAGGAAATGGAGTATAGAGAGAGAAAAAGAGGGGAAGGGGGAAATAGCTACCAACAGACAAGACCAACGTCATGGTGGGCCAGCCAATGGAAGGGTGGTCATCCGTGGGGAGTACTCAGGGTCTTCTCCAGAGGATCGCTCTTTCATAGTCCTTTTCCAAAGCGAGTGGCTTGTGGCCAAGAGGTGGGGAGATTTATGGAGCATTGTGTGGTGCTCCAAGAGACAGGTGCGGTCGTGCAGTACATGCAGGCTTCAGCTGGTACCATGACAGCAGAGTCCAGTGAGCACAACACACCTGCAAAGAGTCCCTTGGCAAGCACCCACCTCAAGCAGGCCAGAAAATCATTGTCCAGAGTCAACCTGGGCGGGGGTCCTTGAGGTCTTCTTGAGAGGGTCATGAGGCAAAAATGAGGGAAACTTCACACCGACCCTTAGAGTGGTAGATGAGAGGCAGCCCTCAGGAAACGGTGGCCACCCAGAGCTGTTACTCCTAGCAGATTTTGGCTGGGAGCAAGCCTTGTATGTAGTGCTTTTTCAGGGGGAATATCAGTTTCAGCCGTGGGAACCTGCAAAAGCGGATGGTACTTTTCCATAGGAAGGAAAGCACAGAGCCTCAGTGCTCCAGGAGCTGAGGAGAGGCAGTCCTCAACATTCCAGGATCAGCCAGTCTTGCCAGGTGGCCCCCGGGAGGCCCAGCCAGTCAGACCTGTTCCATGTTGCCTTGGTTCCATGGGGCCTCACAGGGTCACAATGTTCTCCTTGATTCCAGGAGTCCCTGTAGTGTCCCGATATTCTCCTTGTCACAATATTCTCCCTGCTTCAGTAGTGATAACAATGGCCCCTTGCTTCCCTAAGGTCCTGCAGAGTCACCAAGGCCCCTGGGCTCCATGTGGCCCTGCTGTGTAACAAAGGCTCCTTGGTTCTCTGGGCCGCACAGCTTCATCACTGACCCTTGGTTCCACTGGGGTCCTGAGTCTCACAAAGGTGCCCCTGATTGCATGAGGCACCAGAGTGTCAAAATGGTCTCTTTGGTTCCATGAGGTTCTGCAGTGTCCCCATGGTCGCTGTCAGAGGCTGGATGACATCAATGTCCCCAGACCCCTCGGGATGCTCGGAATGGCCGAGTGGGGCTGGGGCTGGGACAGACCTTGGAATGAGGTGGGACAGAGCCCCGCCCCCAGCCTGGCAGATCTGCCAATCACACAGCAGGGGTAGCGCCCACCCAGCTCTGATTGGCTGAGCCGTCAATCAATCACACAGCAGGGGCAGCGCCCACCCAGCTCTGATTGGTTGAGCCGTTAATCAGTCACACAGCAGGAGCAGCGCCCAGCCTGCTCTGATTGGTTGAGCTGTCAATCAATCACACAGCATGGGCAGCGCCCACCCAGCTCTGATTGGCTGAGCCGTCAATCAATCACACAGCAGGGGCAGCGCCCACCCAGCTCTGATTGGCCGAGCTGTCAATCAATCCCACACAAAGGCAATGAAACACAGCAGTGAGTGGGAAGAAAGCAGATGTCCCCGAAAAGAGGAGAGCTTACAAAACGCTAGGGAATTGAAAAAATCGGGCATGACGTCAAGCCCTGGTCTGAATCCTGAAATCTCCTGGGTCTGTGTCTCACCCACACTGGAAGCCTAGCAGCTGGTAGCTCTCTGCATATCTATCTGGAGATCTTCTGTCTTTCTGTCTCTTTTTTCTCTTTTAACCTTCTTATCCTCTTTTACTGGAATGTTTTTGGGTAGTTTAACATTTTTATGCCTAAAGGTTTCCATCTTACATGGGCTGAGTTAAGGATGTTCCTGCTACGCTAAGTGTTGCACGTTGAATTGGATGTTGTATGAAATCATTTAGCAAAAGGAGCTCGGTTTTCTGTATTTTTCCAGTACACTTTTGTGTCGTTTTGACCTCTTGAGAATATCTGGCTGGGGTTTCTACTCTGCACCAAACTCGAGGAAAGGAACCTTTGCTCACCCTCAGCATTTCAGTGTTCTGCGGTGTTACAGGCGCGCACGCTCAGCACGGCCTCTTGTTTCCATCAGGCCCTGCTGTGTCACACTGGCCCTTGGTTCCATGAGCATCTGGAGTGTCACACAGCCTGATGACATTTGTCCTTGCTGCCTCTCCCGTCCCAGTGCCCCAGGAACAGCCCCGAGCCACCTGTGAGGGACAGGCCCTGCTGGCCCAGGCCTGGGCTCAGGCCTTGGCCTTTCTGCTTCCTCCAACCAGCCCAGGCCTTGCTCAGCATTGCAGTTCCCTGCTCACAGCCTCGGGCTCCTGCAATCCTGGCCTCAAGGATCTGCTCTCACCACTCCCTGGGGAGCCTTTGGCACTCCCTGCCCTCAGTGGGGCCACTGATGCTCCAAGGGACTTGGAGTTTTGCTTCTGACTCCTTGAGCAGCTTCTTCAACCTTCTCTCAGTGCCTGGGGCTCCTGGACTCAGCCCCAAATCCACCGTTGGGGATCATTAAAATACAGAAAACCCTCAGGAGCTCTTTGTCTTCTTTCCAATGTCTTCCAGTCTCCAGGCCTTGTGCAGCTGCTTGGAGTCACTTTGGAGTTCTCTTAAGGAGGAAGATTTCAAGGTACAGCTCACGATTTTCAGTGTTATAAAAGGGAGTAATTTTTCTTTTTCAGTTCCAAGAAGAAGCAACTTAGGCATTCCCCAGGTGATCTTGATGCTGAACGTCTCCTTAGGAGGTGTGGGCCCACAGAAGAATGAGCCCCTTGCAGGCTGACCCTGTTTGGACAAGCTGCTCCCCAAGCCCAGCCTCAGCGTGTCTGACGTGGCCCAGCTGGGACTGACATCCCTGGCCCTGCACCGGAAGCCCTTCCCCCCTGAACTCTGCAGCTGGCTGTCCCTGCCCACTGCACCATGTCCCACGTGCTCTCCTCAGGGCTCTGCCTGCATCCAGGCCCGGGACAAGTATTCCTGTTTGTGAGGAAAGAAGGGAAAAGCCTGAGCAGGTTTCCTAAACGACAAATCCCCACTGTAGAAGCACATGCTGAGTACAGGCTGCCTGGAATGATGACACCTTTCTACTAGGGACAGTGGGACCAGAAATGATGTCTGGATGCAGAATTCTCGGAGTCTTGCAGCTGAATTCTCTGTCCTTGTCCTTTCCCTGCATCTCTGTTGCAGATGGAAGCTGCTGGTGCCTTTCTCAGCTGTGACCTGTCTTTTGAATGCAGACAGATGTTCCCAGGTGTGTTAAGCAGGTGCTGCTCAATGTTTATGCAAAGCTTTGGTGTGCTCATGGAACCAAGGGGACCCTTGTGACACAGCGGGGGCTGATGGAACCAAGGAGACAATTGTGACAGTTGAGAGCCTCACAGAAACAAGGCTCCATTGTGACGCTGAAGGCAATTACGGAATCCACATCACTGTGACACAGCCGGGCCACGTGGAACCAATGGTCCCTTATGACAATGCAGATCCAAGGAGACCATGGTGACACTATGGGACCGCATGGATCCAAGGGGCCACTGTGACACTGAAGAACTTCATGGAAGCCAGGGTGCAGTGTGACACAGCGGTGCCTGATTGGAAGAAAAGGAACCACTGCTGACAGCCCAGAAACTCCTGGAACCAAGGGGCTGTGGTGACACAGCAGGGCCACATGGAACCAGGGAGACCTGTGACATTTAGAGAACCTAATGGAACCAAGAGTCCACTATGACACTGCAGAAACAAGGAGACCATTGGGACGTTGTGGAAGCTCACAGAACCAAGCAGCCCTTGTGACACTCCAGGGCCTCGTTGAAGCAGGGAGACCACTGTGACAGTCCAGAATGTCATGGAACTAAGGCTCTCTTGTGACACAGCAGGCTCCCATGCAACCAATTGTCCATTGTGACAATGCAGATCCCAGGAGACCATGGTTACACTACGGAAGCTCATGGAACCAAGGGTCCATTGTGACAAAGCAAGGCCTTGTGGAACCAAGGAGAGCATTGTGACGTAATGGAACCTCGTGGAACCAAGGGTCCGTTGTTAGAGTCCAGAACCAAGGACAGCATTGTGACAGTCCAGAACCTCATGGGACCAAGATTCCCTTGTTACACAGTGGCACTTGATGGAACCAAGGAGCCACTGTAGCACAGCAAAGCTGCATGAAACCTATGGTCCAGAGTGCTACTGCGGATCCAGGGAAACCATGGCGATACCACGGAACCTCACGGAGCCAAGGGTCCAGTGTGACCCGGCAGAACCTCTTGGAATCAAGGCAACCATGTCACACTATGGAACCTCATGGAGCCAAGGGTCCAGTGTGCCATTGCGGGGCCTCACTGGAGCAAAGGACATGGTTGATGGGACAGAAGCTCATGGAAACCATGGGCTATTGGGACATTGCAGAGCCTCATGGAGCCAAGGAGACCACTGTGACACCGAGGAACCTTATGGAAGCAAGCAGCCACTGTAGAACCAAGGAGAGCACTGTTGACAGTACAAAACCTCCTGGAACTGAGAGGCCATTGTTCTGCAGCGAGGCCTCGTGGAACCAAGGGGCCATGGTGACACTGTGGGGGCCACCTGAAGCAAATAGTCGTTGTGACACGGCGGGGCTGCTTGTAACCAACTGTCCATCGTGATACTGCAGATCCAAGAGACCGTGCTGGCACTATGGCAGTTCATGGAACCGAGAGGCTGTTGTGACACACCAAGGCCTCGTGGCACCAAGGAGAGCATTGTGGCAGTGCAGAACCAAGGAGGCCATTTTGACAGTACAGACCCAAATGGAACCAAGGGTCCACTGTTATCCAGCAGGGCCTCGTGGAACCAAGGGGCCCTCGTGAAAGTGTGCAAGGGGCATAATGGAGTCAGGGACACCACTGATACTGAAATCTGCTGGATAGCAACTTTTGAACACAGTTTTGAGGATCTGAGAGCAGGTATTCTTTATTACACCATGGTGGCCACTTGGGCAATCCTTCATCTACTCGAGTGCACTGGCCACCAGGCAATCGGAGCTTTTATCACTCACACTGATGATGTATTCATTAGTTAACCCCACCTGGAATTTATTTGCCATAATTGCACCCCTTCTCACAAGTCCTTCTATGGTTCTTTGGAGTCTGCCTTCAACATGCACTGTCCTTTTTAGGTGACTGCTCTTTGATCCCCGCTTTTGAGGAAGGGCAATATTATTGTTGTGTATAACTTCTGCTTTTGTCAGCCTTGCAGAGCTGAGCTGACATTCTCCTTGCATTTTGTGCACGCTCTGTTTGCCTCAGCTACATCCTTTGTGCGTTTCTCCAAGGCTGTGCTCTTCTGTTCTCTGCCCTTGATAAGTGTAAATGTTGTTCTGTTCTCCTGTCCTTGTCACAATGCTCCCCCCACGAGGCGTGTGTGCAAGCCCCTCCAACCCATGGACTTGGGGTGGGCAAGTGTTCCTGAGGGAACAGGGATGGGACAGCTGGGCTGGACTGGCCCAAGGGATGTTCCATTCCATGTCACAGCACGATCAGCAATCAACTGGGAGAAGCAGGGGGATGGGGGATTTGCGGGGGGGGGGGGAGGGGGGGGGGAGTGTCACCATCTACCAAGACAGGCCGGGGATTGTTTGATCTCAGAGGTAATAGCAGGCAAATAGCGGGGGACAAATCAGTTTATTCAACAACAGCAATGCATTTTTATTGAATGCCAAACAATTCAGTTGCGATAGAGGGGAGAGATATAGGAAATGGAGTATAGAGAGAGAAAAAGAGGGGAAGGGGGAAATAGCTACCAACAGACAAGACCAACGTCATGGTGGGCCAGCCAATGGAAGGGTGGTCATCCGTGGGGAGTACTCAGGGTCTTCTCCAGAGGATCGCTCTTTCATAGTCCTTTTCCAAAGCGAGTGGCTTGTGGCCAAGAGGTGGGGAGATTTATGGAGCATTGTGTGGTGCTCCAAGAGACAGGTGCGGTCGTGCAGTACATGCAGGCTTCAGCTGGTACCATGACAGCAGAGTCCAGTGAGCACAACACACCTGCAAAGAGTCCCTTGGCAAGCACCCACCTCAAGCAGGCCAGAAAATCATTGTCCAGAGTCAACCTGGGCGGGGGTCCTTGAGGTCTTCTTGAGAGGGTCATGAGGCAAAAATGAGGGAAACTTCACACCGACCCTTAGAGTGGTAGATGAGAGGCAGCCCTCAGGAAACGGTGGCCACCCAGAGCTGTTACTCCTAGCAGATTTTGGCTGGGAGCAAGCCTTGTATGTAGTGCTTTTTCAGGGGGAATATCAGTTTCAGCCGTGGGAACCTGCAAAAGCGGATGGTACTTTTCCATAGGAAGGAAAGCACAGAGCCTCAGTGCTCCAGGAGCTGAGGAGAGGCAGTCCTCAACATTCCAGGATCAGCCAGTCTTGCCAGGTGGCCCCCGGGAGGCCCAGCCAGTCAGACCTGTTCCATGTTGCCTTGGTTCCATGGGGCCTCACAGGGTCACAATGTTCTCCTTGATTCCAGGAGTCCCTGTAGTGTCCCGATATTCTCCTTGTCACAATATTCTCCCTGCTTCAGTAGTGATAACAATGGCCCCTTGCTTCCCTAAGGTCCTGCAGAGTCACCAAGGCCCCTGGGCTCCATGTGGCCCTGCTGTGTAACAAAGGCTCCTTGGTTCTCTGGGCCGCACAGCTTCATCACTGACCCTTGGTTCCACTGGGGTCCTGAGTCTCACAAAGGTGCCCCTGATTGCATGAGGCACCAGAGTGTCAAAATGGTCTCTTTGGTTCCATGAGGTTCTGCAGTGTCCCCATGGTCGCTGTCAGAGGCTGGATGACATCAATGTCCCCAGACCCCTCGGGATGCTCGGAATGGCCGAGTGGGGCTGGGGCTGGGACAGACCTTGGAATGAGGTGGGACAGAGCCCCGCCCCCAGCCTGGCAGATCTGCCAATCACACAGCAGGGGTAGCGCCCACCCAGCTCTGATTGGCTGAGCCGTCAATCAATCACACAGCAGGGGCAGCGCCCACCCAGCTCTGATTGGTTGAGCCGTTAATCAGTCACACAGCAGGAGCAGCGCCCAGCCTGCTCTGATTGGTTGAGCTGTCAATCAATCACACAGCATGGGCAGCGCCCACCCAGCTCTGATTGGCTGAGCCGTCAATCAATCACACAGCAGGGGCAGCGCCCACCCAGCTCTGATTGGCCGAGCTGTCAATCAATCCCACACAAAGGCAATGAAACACAGCAGTGAGTGGGAAGAAAGCAGATGTCCCCGAAAAGAGGAGAGCTTACAAAACGCTAGGGAATTGAAAAAATCGGGCATGACGTCAAGCCCTGGTCTGAATCCTGAAATCTCCTGGGTCTGTGTCTCACCCACACTGGAAGCCTAGCAGCTGGTAGCTCTCTGCATATCTATCTGGAGATCTTCTGTCTTTCTGTCTCTTTTTTCTCTTTTAACCTTCTTATCCTCTTTTACTGGAATGTTTTTGGGTAGTTTAACATTTTTATGCCTAAAGGTTTCCATCTTACATGGGCTGAGTTAAGGATGTTCCTGCTACGCTAAGTGTTGCACGTTGAATTGGATGTTGTATGAAATCATTTAGCAAAAGGAGCTCGGTTTTCTGTATTTTTCCAGTACACTTTTGTGTCGTTTTGACCTCTTGAGAATATCTGGCTGGGGTTTCTACTCTGCACCAAACTCGAGGAAAGGAACCTTTGCTCACCCTCAGCATTTCAGTGTTCTGCGGTGTTACAGGCGCGCACGCTCAGCACGGCCTCTTGTTTCCATCAGGCCCTGCTGTGTCACACTGGCCCTTGGTTCCATGAGCATCTGGAGTGTCACACAGCCTGATGACATTTGTCCTTGCTGCCTCTCCCGTCCCAGTGCCCCAGGAACAGCCCCGAGCCACCTGTGAGGGACAGGCCCTGCTGGCCCAGGCCTGGGCTCAGGCCTTGGCCTTTCTGCTTCCTCCAACCAGCCCAGGCCTTGCTCAGCATTGCAGTTCCCTGCTCACAGCCTCGGGCTCCTGCAATCCTGGCCTCAAGGATCTGCTCTCACCACTCCCTGGGGAGCCTTTGGCACTCCCTGCCCTCAGTGGGGCCACTGATGCTCCAAGGGACTTGGAGTTTTGCTTCTGACTCCTTGAGCAGCTTCTTCAACCTTCTCTCAGTGCCTGGGGCTCCTGGACTCAGCCCCAAATCCACCGTTGGGGATCATTAAAATACAGAAAACCCTCAGGAGCTCTTTGTCTTCTTTCCAATGTCTTCCAGTCTCCAGGCCTTGTGCAGCTGCTTGGAGTCACTTTGGAGTTCTCTTAAGGAGGAAGATTTCAAGGTACAGCTCACGATTTTCAGTGTTATAAAAGGGAGTAATTTTTCTTTTTCAGTTCAAAGAAGAAGCAACTTAGGCATTCCCCAGGTGATCTTGATGCTGAACGTCTCCTTAGGAGGTGTGGGCCCACAGAAGAATGAGCCCCTTGCAGGCTGACCCTGTTTGGACAAGCTGCTCCCCAAGCCCAGCCTCAGCGTGTCTGACGTGGCCCAGCTGGGACTGACATCCCTGGCCCTGCACCGGAAGCCCTTCCCCCCTGAACTCTGCAGCTGGCTGTCCCTGCCCACTGCACCATGTCCCACGTGCTCTCCTCAGGGCTCTGCCTGCATCCAGGCCCAGGACAAGTATTCCTGTTTGTGAGGAAAGAAGGGAAAAGCCTGAGCAGGTTTCCTAAACGACAAACCCCCACTGTAGAAGCACATGCTGAGTACAGGCAGCCTGGAATGATGACACCTTTCTACTAGGGACAGTGGGACCAGAAATGATGTCTGGATGCAGAATTCTCGGAGTCTTGCAGCTGAATTCTCTGTCCTTGTCCTTTCCCTGCATCTCTGTTGCAGATGGAAGCTGCTGGTGCCTTTCTCAGCTGTGACCTGTCTTTTGAATGCAGACAGATGTTCCCAGGTGTGTTAAGCAGGTGCTGCTCAATGTTTATGCAAAGCTTTGGTGTGCTCATGGAACCAAGGGGACCCTTGTGACACAGCGGGGGCTGATGGAACCAAGGAGACAATTGTGACAGTTGAGAGCCTCACAGAAACAAGGCTCCATTGTGACGCTGAAGGCAATTACGGAATCCACATCACCATGGTGACACTATGGGACCGCATGGATCCAAGGGGCCACTGTGACACTGAAGAACTTCATGGAAGCCAGGGTGCAGTGTGACACAGCGGTGCCTGATTGGAAGAAAAGGAACCACTGCTGACAGCCCAGAAACTCCTGGAACCAAGGGGCTGTGGTGACACAGCAGGGCCACATGGAACCAGGGAGACCTGTGACATTTAGAGAACCTAATGGAACCAAGAGTCCACTATGACACTGCAGAAACAAGGAGACCATTGGGACGTTGTGGAAGCTCACAGAACCAAGCAGCCCTTGTGACACTCCAGGGCCTCGTTGAAGCAGGGAGACCACTGTGACAGTCCAGAATGTCATGGAACTAAGGCTCTCTTGTGACACAGCAGGCTCCCATGCAACCAATTGTCCATTGTGACAATGCAGATCCCAGGAGACCATGGTTACACTACGGAAGCTCATGGAACCAAGGGTCCATTGTGACAAAGCAAGGCCTTGTGGAACCAAGGAGAGCATTGTGACGTAATGGAACCTCGTGGAACCAAGGGTCCGTTGTTAGAGTCCAGAACCAAGGACAGCATTGTGACAGTCCAGAACCTCATGGGACCAAGATTCCCTTGTTACACAGTGGCACTTGATGGAACCAAGGAGCCACTGTAGCACAGCAAAGCTGCATGAAACCTATGGTCCAGAGTGCTACTGCGGATCCAGGGAAACCATGGCGATACCACGGAACCTCACGGAGCCAAGGGTCCAGTGTGACCCGGCAGAACCTCTTGGAATCAAGGCAACCATGTCACACTATGGAACCTCATGGAGCCAAGGGTCCAGTGTGCCATTGCGGGGCCTCACTGGAGCAAAGGACATGGTTGATGGGACAGAAGCTCATGGAAACCATGGGCTATTGGGACATTGCAGAGCCTCATGGAGCCAAGGAGACCACTGTGACACCGAGGAACCTTATGGAAGCAAGCAGCCACTGTAGAACCAAGGAGAGCACTGTTGACAGTACAAAACCTCCTGGAACTGAGAGGCCATTGTTCTGCAGCGAGGCCTCGTGGAACCAAGGGGCCATGGTGACACTGTGGGGGCCACCTGAAGCAAATAGTCGTTGTGACACGGCGGGGCTGCTTGTAACCAACTGTCCATCGTGATACTGCAGATCCAAGAGACCGTGCTGACACTATGGCAGTTCATGGAACCGAGAGGCTGTTGTGACACACCAAGGCCTCGTGGCACCAAGGAGAGCATTGTGGCAGTGCAGAACCAAGGAGGCCATTTTGACAGTACAGACCCAAATGGAACCAAGGGTCCACTGTTATCCAGCAGGGCCTCGTGGAACCAAGGGGCCCTCGTGAAAGTGTGCAAGGGGCATAATGGAGTCAGGGACACCACTGATACTGAAATCTGCTGGATAGCAACTTTTGAACACGGTTTTGAGGATCTGAGAGCAGGTATTCTTTATTACACCATGGTGGCCACTTGGGCAATCCTTCATCTACTCGAGTGCACTGGCCACCAGGCAATCGGAGCTTTTATCACTCACACTGATGATGTATTCATTAGTTAACCCCACCTGGAATTTATTTGCCATAATTGCACCCCTTCTCACAAGTCCTTCTATGGTTCTTTGGAGTCTGCCTTCAACATGCACTGTCCTTTTTAGGTGACTGCTCTTTGATCCCCGCTTTTGAGGAAGGGCAATATTATTGTTGTGTATAACTTCTGCTTTTGTCAGCCTTGCAGAGCTGAGCTGACATTCTCCTTGCATTTTGTGCACGCTCTGTTTGCCTCAGCTACATCCTTTGTGCGTTTCTCCAAGGCTGTGCTCTTCTGTTCTCTGCCCTTGATAAGTGTAAATGTTGTTCTGTTCTCCTGTCCTTGTCACAATGCTCCCCCCACGAGGCGTGTGTGCAAGCCCCTCCAACCCATGGACTTGGGGTGGGCAAGTGTTCCTGAGGGAACAGGGATGGGACAGCTGGGCTGGACTGGCCCAAGGGATGTTCCATTCCATGTCACAGCACGATCAGCAATCAACTGGGAGAAGCAGGGGGATGGGGGATTTGCGGGGGGGGGGGAGGGGGGGGGGGAGTGTCACCATCTACCAAGACAGGCCGGGGATTGTTTGATCTCAGAGGTAATAGCAGGCAAATAGCGGGGGACAAATCAGTTTATTCAACAACAGCAATGCATTTTTATTGAATGCCAAACAATTCAGTTGTGATAGAGGGGAGAGATATAGGAAATGGAGTATAGAGAGAGAAAAAGAGGGGAAGGGGGAAATAGCTACCAACAGACGAGACCAACGTCATGGTGGGCCAGCCAATGGAAGGGTGGTCATCCGTGGGGAGTACTCAGGGTCTTCTCCAGAGGATCGCTCTTTCATAGTCCTTTTCCAAAGCGAGTGGCTTGTGGCCAAGAGGTGGGGAGATTTATGGAGCATTGTGTGGTGCTCCAAGAGACGGGTGCGGTCGTGCAGTACATGCAGGCTTCAGCTGGTACCATGACAGCAGAGTCCAGTGAGCACAACACACCTGCAAAGAGTCCCTTGGCAAGCACCCACCTCAAGCAGGCCAGAAAATCATTGTCCAGAGTCAACCTGGGCGGGGGTCCTTGAGGTCTTCTTGAGAGGGTCATGAGGCAAAAATGAGGGAAACTTCACACCGACCCTTAGAGTGGTAGATGAGAGGCAGCCCTCAGGAAACGCTGGCCACCCAGAGCTGTTACTCCTAGCAGATTTTGGCTGGGAGCAAGCCTTGTATGTAGTGCTTTTTCAGGGGGAATATCAGTTTCAGCCGTGGGAACCTGCAAAAGCGGATGGTACTTTTCCATAGGAAGGAAAGCACAGAGCCTCAGTGCTCCAGGAGCTGAGGAGAGGCAGTCCTCAACATTCCAGGATCAGCCAGTCTTGCCAGGTGGCCCCCGGGAGGCCCAGCCAGTCAGACCTGTTCCATGTTGCCTTGGTTCCATGGGGCCTCACAGGGTCACAATGTTCTCCTTGATTCCAGGAGTCCCTGTAGTGTCCCGATATTCTCCTTGTCACAATATTCTCCCTGCTTCAGTAGTGATAACAATGGCCCCTTGCTTCCCTAAGGTCCTGCAGAGTCACCAAGGCCCCTGGGCTCCATGTGGCCCTGCTGTGTAACAAAGGCTCCTTGGTTCTCTGGGCCGCACAGCTTCATCACTGACCCTTGGTTCCACTGGGGTCCTGAGTCTCACAAAGGTGCCCCTGATTGCATGAGGCACCAGAGTGTCAAAATGGTCTCTTTGGTTCCATGAGGTTCCGCAGTGTCCCCATGGTCGCTGTCAGAGGCTGGATGACATCAATGTCCCCAGACCCCTCGGGATGCTCGGAATGGCCGAGTGGGGCTGGGGCTGGGACAGACCTTGGAATGAGGTGGGACAGAGCCCCGCCCCCAGCCTGGCAGATCTGCCAATCACACAGCAGGGGTAGCGCCCACCCAGCTCTGATTGGCTGAGCCGTCAATCAATCACACAGCAGGGGCAGCGCCCACCCAGCTCTGATTGGTTGAGCCGTTAATCAGTCACACAGCAGGAGCAGCGCCCAGCCTGCTCTGATTGGCTGAGCTGTCAATCAATCACACAGCATGGGCAGCGCCCACCCAGCTCTGATTGGCTGAGCCGTCAATCAATCACACAGCAGGGGCAGCGCCCACCCAGCTCTGATTGGCCGAGCTGTCAATCAATCCCACACAAAGGCAATGAAACACAGCAGTGAGTGGGAAGAAAGCAGATGTCCCCGAAAAGAGGAGAGCTTACAAAACGCTAGGGAATTGAAAAAATCGGGCATGACGTCAAGCCCTGGTCTGAATCCTGAAATCTCCTGGGTCTGTGTCTCACCCACACTGGAAGCCTAGCAGCTGGTAGCTCTCTGCATATCTATCTGGAGATCTTCTGTCTTTCTGTCTCTTTTTTCTCTTTTAACCTTCTTATCCTCTTTTACTGGAATGTTTTTGGGTAGTTTAACATTTTTATGCCTAAAGGTTTCCATCTTACATGGGCTGAGTTAAGGATGTTCCTGCTACGCTAAGTGTTGCACGTTGAATTGGATGTTGTATGAAATCATTTAGCAAAAGGAGCTCGGTTTTCTGTATTTTTCCAGTACACTTTTGTGTCGTTTTGACCTCTTGAGAATATCTGGCTGGGGTTTCTACTCTGCACCAAACTCGAGTAAAGGAGCCTTTGCTCACCCTCAGCATTTCAGTGTTCTGCGGTGTTACAGGCGCGCACGCTCAGCATGGCCTCTTGTTTCCATCAGGCCCTGCTGTGTCACACTGGCCCTTGGTTCCATGAGCATCTGGAGTGTCACACAGCCTGATGACATTTGTCCTTGCTGCCTCTCCCGTCCCAGTGCCCCAGGAACAGCCCCGAGCCACCTGTGAGGGACAGGCCCTGCTGGCCCAGGCCTGGGCTCAGGCCTTGGCCTTTCTGCTTCCTCCAACCAGCCCAGGCCTTGCTCAGCATTGCAGTTCCCTGCTCACAGCCTCGGGCTCCTGCAATCCTGGCCTCAAGGATCTGCTCTCACCACTCCCTGGGGAGCCTTTGGCACTCCCTGCCCTCAGTGGGGCCACTGATGCTCCAAGGGACTTGGAGTTTTGCTTCTGACTCCTTGAGCAGCTTCTTCAACCTTCTCTCAGTGCCTGGGGCTCCTGGACTCAGCCCCAAATCCACCGTTGGGGATCATTAAAATACAGAAAACCCTCAGGAGCTCTTTGTCTTCTTTCCAATGTCTTCCAGTCTCCAGGCCTTGTGCAGCTGCTTGGAGTCACTTTGGAGTTCTCTTAAGGAGGAAGATTTCAAGGTACAGCTCACGATTTTCAGTGTTATAAAAGGGAGTAATTTTTCTTTTTCAGTTCCAAGAAGAAGCAACTTAGGCATTCCCCAGATGATCTTGATGCTGAACGTCTCCTTAGGAGGTGTGGGCCCACAGAAGAATGAGCCCCTTGCAGGCTGACCCTGTTTGGACAAGCTGCTCCCCAAGCCCAGCCTCAGCGTGTCTGACGTGGCCCAGCTGGGACTGACATCCCTGGCCCTGCACCGGAAGCCCTTCCCCCCTGAACTCTGCAGCTGGCTGTCCCTGCCCACTGCACCATGTCCCACGTGCTCTCCTCAGGGCTCTGCCTGCATCCAGGCCCGGGACAAGTATTCCTGTTTGTGAGGAAAGAAGGGAAAAGCCTGAGCAGGTTTCCTAAACGACAAATCCCCACTGTAGAAGCACATGCTGAGTACAGGCTGCCTGGAATGATGACACCTTTCTACTAGGGACAGTGGGACCAGAAATGATGTCTGGATGCAGAATTCTCGGAGTCTTGCAGCTGAATTCTCTGTCCTTGTCCTTTCCCTGCATCTCTGTTGCAGATGGAAGCTGCTGGTGCCTTTCTCAGCTGTGACCTGTCTTTTGAATGCAGACAGATGTTCCCAGGTGTGTTAAGCAGGTGCTGCTCAATGTTTATGCAAAGCTTTGGTGTGCTCATGGAACCAAGGGGACCCTTGTGACACAGCGGGGGCTGATGGAACCAAGGAGACAATTGTGACAGTTGAGAGCCTCACAGAAACAAGGCTCCATTGTGACGCTGAAGGCAATTACGGAATCCACATCACTGTGACACAGCCGGGCCACATGGAACCAATGGTCCCTTATGACAATGCAGATCCAAGGAGACCATGGTGACACTATGGGACCGCATGGATCCAAGGGGCCACTGTGACACTGAAGAACTTCATGGAAGCCAGGGTGCAGTGTGACACAGCGGTGCCTGATTGGAAGAAAAGGAACCACTGCTGACAGCCCAGAAACTCCTGGAACCAAGGGGCTGTGGTGACACAGCAGGGCCACATGGAACCAGGGAGACCTGTGACATTTAGAGAACCTAATGGAACCAAGAGTCCACTATGACACTGCAGAAACAAGGAGACCATTGGGACGTTGTGGAAGCTCACAGAACCAAGCAGCCCTTGTGACACTCCAGGGCCTCGTTGAAGCAGGGAGACCACTGTGACAGTCCAGAATGTCATGGAACTAAGGCTCTCTTGTGACACAGCAGGCTCCCATGCAACCAATTGTCCATTGTGACAATGCAGATCCCAGGAGACCATGGTTACACTACGGAAGCTCATGGAACCAAGGGTCCATTGTGACAAAGCAAGGCCTTGTGGAACCAAGGAGAGCATTGTGACGTAATGGAACCTCGTGGAACCAAGGGTCCGTTGTTAGAGTCCAGAACCAAGGACAGCATTGTGACAGTCCAGAACCTCATGGGACCAAGATTCCCTTGTTACACAGTGGCACTTGATGGAACCAAGGAGCCACTGTAGCACAGCAAAGCTGCATGAAACCTATGGTCCATAGTGCTACTGCGGATCCAGGGAAACCATGGCGATACCATGGAACCTCACGGAGCCAAGGGTCCAGTGTGACCCGGCAGAACCTCTTGGAATCAAGGCAACCATGTCACACTATGGAACTTCATGGAACCAAGGGTCCAGTGTGCCATTGCGGGGCCTCACTGGAGCAAAGGACATGGTTGATGGGACAGAAGCTCATGGAAACCATGGGCTATTGGGACATTGCAGAGCCTCATGGAGCCAAGGAGACCACTGTGACACCGAGGAACCTTATGGAAGCAAGCAGCCACTGTAGAACCAAGGAGAGCACTGTTGACAGTACAAAACCTCCTGGAACTGAGAGGCCATTGTTCTGCAGCGAGGCCTCGTGGAACCAAGGGGCCATGGTGACACTGTGGGGGCCACCTGAAGCAAATAGTCGTTGTGACACGGCGGGGCTGCTTGTAACCAACTGTCCATCGTGATACTGCAGATCCAAGAGACCGTGCTGACACTATGGCAGTTCATGGAACCGAGAGGCTGTTGTGACACACCAAGGCCTCGTGGCACCAAGGAGAGCATTGTGGCAGTGCAGAACCAAGGAGGCCATTTTGACAGTACAGACCCAAATGGAACCAAGGGTCCACTGTTATCCAGCAGGGCCTCGTGGAACCAAGGGGCCCTCGTGAAAGTGTGCAAGGGGCATAATGGAGTCAGGGACACCACTGATACTGAAATCTGCTGGATAGCAACTTTTGAACACGGTTTTGAGGATCTGAGAGCAGGTATTCTTTATTACACCATGGTGGCCACTTGGGCAATCCTTCATCTACTCGAGTGCACTGGCCACCAGGCAATCGGAGCTTTTATCACTCACACTGATGATGTATTCATTAGTTAACCCCACCTGGAATTTATTTGCCATAATTGCACCCCTTCTCACAAGTCCTTCTATGGTTCTTTGGAGTCTGCCTTCAACATGCACTGTTCTTTTTAGGTGACTGCTCTTTGATCCCCGCTTTTGAGGAAGGGCAATATTATTGTTGTGTATAACTTCTGCTTTTGTCAGCCTTGCAGAGCTGAGCTGACATTCTCCTTGCATTTTGTGCACGCTCTGTTTGCCTCAGCTACATCCTTTGTGCGTTTCTCCAAGGCTGTGCTCTTCTGTTCTCTGCCCTTGATAAGTGTAAATGTTGTTCTGTTCTCCTGTCCTTGTCACAATGCTCCCCCCACGAGGCGTGTGTGCAAGCCCCTCCAACCCATGGACTTGGGGTGGGCAAGTGTTCCTGAGGGAACAGGGATGGGACAGCTGGGCTGGACTGGCCCAAGGGATGTTCCATTCCATGTCACAGCACGATCAGCAATCAACTGGGAGAAGCAGGGGGATGGGGGATTTGCGGGGGGGGGGGGGAGGGGGGGGGGGAGTGTCACCATCTACCAAGACAGGCCGGGGATTGTTTGATCTCAGAGGTAATAGCAGGCAAATAGCGGGGGACAAATCAGTTTATTCAACAACAGCAATGCATTTTTATTGAATGCCAAACAATTCAGTTGCGATAGAGGGGAGAGATATAGGAAATGGAGTATAGAGAGAGAAAAAGAGGGGAAGGGGGAAATAGCTACCAACAGACGAGACCAACGTCATGGTGGGCCAGCCAATGGAAGGGTGGTCATCCGTGGGGAGTACTCAGGGTCTTCTCCAGAGGATCGCTCTTTCATAGTCCTTTTCCAAAGCGAGTGGCTTGTGGCCAAGAGGTGGGGAGATTTATGGAGCATTGTGTGGTGCTCCAAGAGACAGGTGCGGTCGTGCAGTACATGCAGGCTTCAGCTGGTACCATGACAGCAGAGTCCAGTGAGCACAACACACCTGCAAAGAGTCCCTTGGCAAGCACCCACCTCAAGCAGGCCAGAAAATCATTGTCCAGAGTCAACCTGGGCGGGGGTCCTTGAGGTCTTCTTGAGAGGGTCATGAGGCAAAAATGAGGGAAACTTCACACCGACCCTTAGAGTGGTAGATGAGAGGCAGCCCTCAGGAAACGGTGGCCACCCAGAGCTGTTACTCCTAGCAGATTTTGGCTGGGAGCAAGCCTTGTATGTAGTGCTTTTTCAGGGGGAATATCAGTTTCAGCCGTGGGAACCTGCAAAAGCGGATGGTACTTTTCCATAGGAAGGAAAGCACAGAGCCTCAGTGCTCCAGGAGCTGAGGAGAGGCAGTCCTCAACATTCCAGGATCAGCCAGTCTTGCCAGGTGGCCCCCGGGAGGCCCAGCCAGCCAGACCTGTTCCATGTTGCCTTGGTTCCATGGGGCCTCACAGGGTCACAATGTTCTCCTTGATTCCAGGAGTCCCTGTAGTGTCCCGATATTCTCCTTGTCACAATATTCTCCCTGCTTCAGTAGTGATAACAATGGCCCCTTGCTTCCCTAAGGTCCTGCAGAGTCACCAAGGCCCCTGGGCTCCATGTGGCCCTGCTGTGTAACAAAGGCTCCTTGGTTCTCTGGGCCGCACAGCTTCATCACTGACCCTTGGTTCCACTGGGGTCCTGAGTCTCACAAAGGTGCCCCTGATTGCATGAGGCACCAGAGTGTCAAAATGGTCTCTTTGGTTCCATGAGGTTCCTCAGTGTCCCCATGGTCGCTGTCAGAGGCTGGATGACATCAATGTCCCCAGACCCCTCGGGATGCTCGGAATGGCCGAGTGGGGCTGGGGCTGGGACAGACCTTGGAATGAGGTGGGACAGAGCCCCGCCCCCAGCCTGGCAGATCTGCCAATCACACAGCAGGGGTAGCGCCCACCCAGCTCTGATTGGCTGAGCCGTCAATCAATCACACAGCAGGGGCAGCGCCCACCCAGCTCTGATTGGTTGAGCCGTTAATCAGTCACACAGCAGGAGCAGCGCCCAGCCTGCTCTGATTGGCTGAGCCGTCAATCAATCACACAGCAGGGGCAGCGCCCACCCAGCTCTGATTGGCCGAGCTGTCAATCAATCCCACACAAAGGCAATGAAACACAGCAGTGAGTGGGAAGAAAGCAGATGTCCCCGAAAAGAGGAGAGCTTACAAAACGCTAGGGAATTGAAAAAATCGGGCATGACGTCAAGCCCTGGTCTGAATCCTGAAATCTCCTGGGTCTGTGTCTCAGCCACACTGGAAGCCTAGCAGCTGGTAGCTCTCTGCATATCTATCTGGAGATCTTCTGTCTTTCTGTCTCTTTTTTCTCTTTTAACCTTCTTATCCTCTTTTACTGGAATGTTTTTGGGTAGTTTAACATTTTTATGCCTAAAGGTTTCCATCTTACATGGGCTGAGTTAAGGATGTTCCTGCTACGCTAAGTGTTGCACGTTGAATTGGATGTTGTATGAAATCATTTAGCAAAAGGAGCTCGGTTTTCTGTATTTTTCCAGTACACTTTTGTGTCGTTTTGACCTCTTGAGAATATCTGGCTGGGGTTTCTACTCTGCACCAAACTCGAGTAAAGGAGCCTTTGCTCACCCTCAGCATTTCAGTGTTCTGCGGTGTTACAGGCGCGCACGCTCAGCACGGCCTCTTGTTTCCATCAGGCCCTGCTGTGTCACACTGGCCCTTGGTTCCATGAGCATCTGGAGTGTCACACAGCCTGATGACATTTGTCCTTGCTGCCTCTCCCGTCCCAGTGCCCCAGGAACAGCCCCGAGCCACCTGTGAGGGACAGGCCCTGCTGGCCCAGGCCTGGGCTCAGGCCTTGGCCTTTCTGCTTCCTCCAACCAGCCCAGGCCTTGCTCAGCATTGCAGTTCCCTGCTCACAGCCTCGGGCTCCTGCAATCCTGGCCTCAAGGATCTGCTCTCACCACTCCCTGGGGAGCCTTTGGCACTCCCTGCCCTCAGTGGGGCCACTGATGCTCCAAGGGACTTGGAGTTTTGCTTCTGACTCCTTGAGCAGCTTCTTCAACCTTCTCTCAGTGCCTGGGGCTCCTGGACTCAGCCCCAAATCCACCGTTGGGGATCATTAAAATACAGAAAACCCTCAGGAGCTCTTTGTCTTCTTTCCAATGTCTTCCAGTCTCCAGGCCTTGTGCAGCTGCTTGGAGTCACTTTGGAGTTCTCTTAAGGAGGAAGATTTCAAGGTACAGCTCACGATTTTCAGTGTTATAAAAGGGAGTAATTTTTCTTTTTCAGTTCCAAGAAGAAGCAACTTAGGCATTCCCCAGGTGATCTTGATGCTGAACGTCTCCTTAGGAGGTGTGGGCCCACAGAAGAATGAGCCCCTTGCAGGCTGACCCTGTTTGGACAAGCTGCTCCCCAAGCCCAGCCTCAGCGTGTCTGACGTGGCCCAGCTGGGACTGACATCCCTGGCCCTGCACCGGAAGCCCTTCCCCCCTGAACTCTGCAGCTGGCTGTCCCTGCCCACTGCACCATGTCCCACGTGCTCTCCTCAGGGCTCTGCCTGCATCCAGGCCCGGGACAAGTATTCCTGTTTGTGAGGAAAGAAGGGAAAAGCCTGAGCAGGTTTCCTAAACGACAAATCCCCACTGTAGAAGCACATGCTGAGTACAGGCTGCCTGGAATGATGACACCTTTCTACTAGGGACAGTGGGACCAGAAATGATGTCTGGATGCAGAATTCTCGGAGTCTTGCAGCTGAATTCTCTGTCCTTGTCCTTTCCCTGCATCTCTGTTGCAGATGGAAGCTGCTGGTGCCTTTCTCAGCTGTGACCTGTCTTTTGAATGCAGACAGATGTTCCCAGGTGTGTTAAGCAGGTGCTGCTCAATGTTTATGCAAAGCTTTGGTGTGCTCATGGAACCAAGGGGACCCTTGTGACACAGCGGGGGCTGATGGAACCAAGGAGACAATTGTGACAGTTGAGAGCCTCACAGAAACAAGGCTCCATTGTGACGCTGAAGGCAATTACGGAATCCACATCACTGTGACACAGCCGGGCCACATGGAACCAATGGTCCCTTATGACAATGCAGATCCAAGGAGACCATGGTGACACTATGGGACCGCATGGATCCAAGGGGCCACTGTGACACTGAAGAACTTCATGGAAGCCGGGGTGCAGTGTGACACAGCGGTGCCTGATTGGAAGAAAAGGAACCACTGCTGACAGCCCAGAAACTCCTGGAACCAAGGGGCTGTGGTGACACAGCAGGGCCACATGGAACCAGGGAGACCTGTGACATTTAGAGAACCTAATGGAACCAAGAGTCCACTATGACACTGCAGAAACAAGGAGACCATTGGGACGTTGTGGAAGCTCACAGAACCAAGCAGCCCTTGTGACACTCCAGGGCCTCGTTGAAGCAGGGAGACCACTGTGACAGTCCAGAACGTCATGGAACTAAGGCTCTCTTGTGACACAGCAGGCTCCCATGCAACCAATTGTCCATTGTGACAATGCAGATCCCAGGAGACCATGGTTACACTACGGAAGCTCATGGAACCAAGGGTCCATTGTGACAAAGCAAGGCCTTGTGGAACCAAGGAGAGCATTGTGACGTAATGGAACCTCGTGGAACCAAGGGTCCGTTGTTAGAGTCCAGAACCAAGGACAGCATTGTGACAGTCCAGAACCTCATGGGACCAAGATTCCCTTGTTACACAGTGGCACTTGATGGAACCAAGGAGCCACTGTAGCACAGCAAAGCTGCATGAAACCTATGGTCCATAGTGCTACTGCGGATCCAGGGAAACCATGGCGATACCGCGGAACCTCACGGAGCCAAGGGTCCAGTGTGACCCAGCAGAACCTCTTGGAATCAAGGCAACCATGTCACACTATGGAACCTCATGGAGCCAAGGGTCCAGTGTGCCATTGCGGGGCCTCACTGGAGCAAAGGACATGGTTGATGGGACAGAAGCTCATGGAAACCATGGGCTATTGGGACATTGCAGAGCCTCATGGAGCCAAGGAGACCACTGTGACACCGAGGAACCTTATGGAAGCAAGCAGCCACTGTAGAACCAAGGAGAGCACTGTTGACAGTACAAAACCTCCTGGAACTGAGAGGCCATTGTTCTGCAGCGAGGCCTCGTGGAACCAAGGGGCCATGGTGACACTGTGGGGGCCACCTGAAGCAAATAGTCATTGTGACACGGCGGGGCTGCTTGTAACCAACTGTCCATCGTGATCCTGCAGATCCAAGAGACCGTGCTGACACTATGGCAGTTCATGGAACCGAGAGGCTGTTGTGACACACCAAGGCCTCGTGGCACCAAGGAGAGCATTGTGGCAGTGCAGAACCAAGGAGGCCATTTTGACAGTACAGACCCAAATGGAACCAAGGGTCCACTGTTATCCAGCAGGGCCTCGTGGAACCAAGGGGCCCTCGTGAAAGTGTGCAAGGGGCATAATGGAGTCAGGGACACCACTGATACTGAAATCTGCTGGATAGCAACTTTTGAACACAGTTTTGAGGATCTGAGAGCAGGTATTCTTTATTACACCATGGTGGCCACTTGGGCAATCCTTCATCTACTCGAGTGCACTGGTCACCAGGCAATCGGAGCTTTTATCACTCACACTGATGATGTATTCATTAGTTAACCCCACCTGGAATTTATTTGCCATAATTGCACCCCCTCTCACAAGTCCTTCTATGGTTCTTTGGAGTCTGCCTTCAACATGCACTGTCCTTTTTAGGTGACTGCTCTTTGATCCCCGCTTTTGAGGAAGGGCAATATTATTGTTGTGTATAACTTCTGCTTTTGTCAGCCTTGCAGAGCTGAGCTGACATTCTCCTTGCATTTTGTGCACGCTCTGTTTGCCTCAGCTACATCCTTTGTGCGTTTCTCCAAGGCTGTGCTCTTCTGTTCTCTGCCCTTGATAAGTGTAAATGTTCTTCTGTTCTCCTGTCCTTGTCACAATGCTCCCCCCACGAGGCGTGTGTGCAAGCCCCTCCAACCCATGGGCTTGGGGTGGGCAAGTGTTCCTGAGGGAACAGGGATGGGACAGCTGGGCTGGACTGGCCCAAGGGATGTTCCATTCCATGTCACAGCACGATCAGCAATCAAGTGGGAGAAGCAGGGGGATGGGGGATTTGCGGGGGGGGGGGGAGGGGGGGGGGAGTGTCACCATCTACCAAGACAGGCCGGGGATTGTTTGATCTCAGAGGTAATAGCAGGCAAATAGCGGGGGACAAATCAGTTTATTCAACAACAGCAATGCATTTTTATTGAATGCCAAACAATTCAGTTGCGATAGAGGGGAGAGATATAGGAAATGGAGTCTAGAGAGAGAAAAAGAGGGGAAGGGGGAAATAGCTACCAACAGACGAGACCAACGTCATGGTGGGCCAGCCAATGGAAGGGTGGTCATCCGTGGGGAGTACTCAGGGTCTTCTCCAGAGGATCGCTCTTTCATAGTCCTTTTCCAAAGCGAGTGGCTTGTGGCCAAGAGGTGGGGAGATTTATGGAGCATTGTGTGGTGCTCCAAGAGACAGGTGCGGTCGTGCAGTACATGCAGGCTTCAGCTGGTACCATGACAGCAGAGTCCAGTGAGCACAACACACCTGCAAAGAGTCCCTTGGCAAGCACCCACCTCAAGCAGGCCAGAAAATCATTGTCCAGAGTCAACCTGGGCGGGGGTCCTTGAGGTCTTCTTGAGAGGGTCATGAGGCAAAAATGAGGGAAACTTCACACCGACCCTTAGAGTGGTAGATGAGAGGCAGCCCTCAGGAAACGGTGGCCACCCAGAGCTGTTACTCCTAGCAGATTTTGGCTGGTAGCAAGCCTTGTATGTAGTGCTTTTTCAGGGGGAATATCAGTTTCAGCCGTGGGAACCTGCAAAAGCGGATGGTACTTTTCCATAGGAAGGAAAGCACAGAGCCTCAGTGCTCCAGGAGCTGATGAGAGGCAGTCCTCAACATTCCAGGATCAGCCAGTCTTGCCAGGTGGCCCCCGGGAGGCCCAGCCAGCCAGACCTGTTCCATGTTGCCTTGGTTCCATGGGGCCTCACAGTGTCACAATGTTCTCCTTGATTCCAGGAGTCCCTGTAGTGTCCCGATATTCTCCTTGTCACAATATTCTCCCTGCTTCTGTAGTGTTAACAATGGTCCCTTGCTTCCCTAAGGTCCTGCAGAGTCACCATGGCCCCTGGGCTCCATGTGGCCCTGCTGTGTAACAAAGGCTCCTTGGTTCTCTGGGCCGCACAGCTTCATCACTGACCCTTGGTTCCATTGGGGTCCTGAGTCTCACAAAGGTGCCCCTGATTGCATGAGGCACCAGAGTGTCAAAATGGTCTCTTTGGTTCCATGAGGTTCCGCAGTGTCCCCATGGTCGCTGTCAGAGGCTGGATGACATCAATGTCCCCAGACCCCTCGGGATGCTCGGAATGGCCGAGTGGGGCCAGGGCTGGGACAGGCCTTGGAATGAGGTGGGACAGAGCCCCACCCCCAGCCGTGACCTGGCAGATCTGCCAATCACACAGCAGGGGGCAGCGCCCACACAGCTCTGATTGGCTGAGCCGTCAATCAATCACACAGCAGGGGCAGCGCCCAGCCTGCTCTGATTGGTTGAGCTATCAATCAATCACACTGCATGGGCAGCGCCCAGCCTGCTCTGATTGGTTGAGCCGTCAATCAATCACACAGCATGGGCAGCACCCAGCCTGCTCTGATTGGCTAAGCCGTCAATCAATCACACAGCAGGAGCAGCGCCCAGCCTGCTCTGATTGGCCGAGCTGTCAATCAATCCCACACAAAGGCAATGAAACACAGCAGTGAGTGGGAAGAAAGCAGATGTCCCCGAAAAGAGGAGAGCTTACAAAACGCTAGGGAATTGAAAAAATCGGGCATGACGTCAAGCCCTGGTCTGAATCCTGAAATCTCCTGGGTCTGTGTCTCACCCACACTGGAAGCCTAGCAGCTGGTAGCTCTCTGCATATCTATCTGGAGATCTTCTGTCTTTCTGTCTCTTTTTTCTCTTTTAACCTTCTTATCCTCTTTTACTGGAATGTTTTTGGGTAGTTTAACATTTTTATGCCTAAAGGTTTCCATCTTACATGGGCTGAGTTAATGATGTTCCTGCTACGCTAAGTGTTGCACGTTGAATTGGATGTTGTATGAAATCATTTGCCAAAGGAGCTCGGTTTTCTGTATTTTTCCAGTACACTTTTGTGTCGTTTTGACCTCTTGAGAATATCTGGCTGGGGTTTCTACTCTGCACCAAACTCGAGGAAAGGAACCTTTGCTCACCCTCAGCATTTCAGTGTTCTGCGGTGTTACAGGCGCGCACGCTCAGCATGGCCTCTTGTTTCCATCAGGCCCTGCTGTGTCACACTGGCCCTTGGTTCCATGAGCATCTGGAGTGTCACACAGCCTGATGACATTTGTCCTTGCTGCCTCTCCCGTCTCAGTGCCCCAGGAACAGCCCCGAGCCACCTGTGAGGGACAGGCCCTGCTGGCCCAGGCCTGGGCTCAGGCCTTGGCCTTTCTGCTTCCTCCAACCAGCCCAGGCCTTGCTCAGCATTGCAGTTCCCTGCTCACAGCCTCGGGCTCCTGCAATCCTGGCCTCAAGGATCTGCTCTCACCACTCCCTGGGGAGCCTTTGGCACTCCCTGCCCTCAGTGGGGCCACTGATGCTCCAAGGGACTTGGAGTTTTGCTTCTGACTCCTTGAGCAGCTTCTTCAACCTTCTCTCAGTGCCTGGGGCTCCTGGACTCAGCCCCAAATCCACCGTTGGGGATCATTAAAATACAGAAAACCCTCAGGAGCTCTTTGTTTTCTTTCCAATGTCTTCCAGTCTCCAGGCCTTGTGCAGCTGCTTGGAGTCACTTTGGAGTTCTCTTAAGGAGGAAGATTTCAAGGTACAGCTCATGATTTTCAGTGTTATAAAAGGGAGTAATTTTTCTTTTTCAGTTCAAAGAAGAAGCAACTTAGGCATTCCCCAGGTGATCTTGATGCTGAATGTCTCCTTAGGAGGTGTGGGCCCACAGAAGAATGAGCCCCTTGCAGGCTGACCCTGTTTGGACAAGCTGCTCCCCAAGCCCAGCCTCACCGTGTCTGACGTGGCCCAGCTGGGACTGACATCCCTGGCCCTGCACCAGAAGCCCTTCCCCCTGAACTCTGCAGCTGGCTGTCCCTGCCCACTGCACCATGTCCCACGTGCTCTCCTCAGGGCTCTGCCTGCATCCAGGCCCGGGACAAGTATTCCTGTTTGTGAGGAAAGAAGGGAAAAGCCTGAGCAGGTTTCCTAAACGACAAACCCCCACTGTAGAAGCACATGCTGAGTACAGGCAGCCTGGAATGATGACACCTTTCTACTAGGGACAGTGGGACCAGAAATGATGTCTGGATGCAGAATTCTCGGAGTCTTCCAGCTGAATTCTCTGTCCTTGTCCTTTCCCTGCATCTCTGTTGCAGATGGAAGCTGCTGGTGCCTTTCTCAGCTGTGACCTGTCTTTTGAATGCAGACAGATGTTCCCAGGTGTGTTAAGCAGGTGCTGCTCAATGTTTATGCAAAGCTTTGGTGTGCTCATGGAACCAAGGGGACCCTTGTGACACAGCGGGGGCTGATGGAACCAAGGAGACAATTGTGACAGTTGAGAGCCTCACAGAAACAAGGCTCCATTGTGACGCTGAAGGCAATTACGGAATCCACATCACTGTGACACAGCCGGGCCACATGGAACCAGTGGTCCCTTATGACAATGCAGATCCAAGGAGACCATGGTGACACTGTGGGACCGCATGGATCCAAGGGGCCACTGTGACACTGAAGAACTTCATGGAAGCCGGGGTGCAGTGTGACACAGCGGTGCCTGATTGGAAGAAAAGGAACCACTGCTGACAGCCCAGAAACTCCTGGAACCAAGGGGCTGTGGTGACACAGCAGGGCCACATGGAACCAAGGAGACCTGTGACATTTAGGAACCTCATGGAACCAAGAGTCCACTATGACACTGCAGAAACAAGGAGACCATTGGGACGTTGTGGAAGCTCACAGAACCAAGCAGCCCTTGTGACACTCCAGGGCCTCGTTGAAGCAGGGAGACCACTGTGACAGTCCAGAACGTCATGGAACTAAGGCTCTCTTGTGACACAGCAGGCTCCCATGCAACCAATTGTCCATTGTGACAATGCAGATCCCAGGAGACCATGGTTACACTACGGAAGCTCATGGAACCAAGGGTCCATTGTGACAAAGCAAGGCCTTGTGGAACCAAGGAGAGCATTGTGACGTAATGGAACCTCGTGGAACCAAGGGTCCGTTGTTAGAGTCCAGAACCAAGGACAGCATTGTGACAGTCCAGAACCTCATGGGACCAAGATTCCCTTGTTACACAGTGGCACTTGATGGAACCAAGGAGCCACTGTAGCACAGCAAAGCTGCATGAAACCTATGGTCCATAGTGCTACTGCGGATCCAGGGAAACCATGGCGATACCACGGAACCTCACGGAGCCAAGGGTCCAGTGTGACCCAGCAGAACCTCTTGGAATCAAGGCAACCATGTCACACTATGGAACCTCATGGAGCCAAGGGTCCAGTGTGCCATTGCGGGGCCTCACTGGAGCAAAGGACATGGTTGATGGGACAGAAGCTCATGGAAACCATGGGCTATTGGGACATTGCAGAGCCTCATGGAGCCAAGGAGACCACTGTGACACCGAGGAACCTTATGGAAGCAAGCAGCCACTGCAGAACCAAGGAGAGCACTGTTGACAGTACAAAACCTCCTGGAACTGAGAGGCCATTGTTCTGCAGCGAGGCCTCGTGGAACCAAGGGGCCATGGTGACACTGTGGGGGCCACCTGAAGCAAATAGTCATTGTGACACGGCGGGGCTGCTTGTAACCAACTGTCCATCGTGATCCTGCAGATCCAAGAGACCGTGCTGACACTATGGCAGTTCATGGAACCGAGAGGCTGTTGTGACACACCAAGGCCTCGTGGCACCAAGGAGAGCATTGTGGCAGTGCAGAACCAAGGAGGCCATTTTGACAGTACAGACCCAAATGGAACCAAGGGTCCACTGTTATCCAGCAGGGCCTCGTGGAACCAAGGGGCCCTCGTGAAAGTGTGCAAGGGGCATAATGGAGTCAGGGACACCACTGATACTGAAATCTGCTGGATAGCAACTTTTGAACACGGTTTTGAGGATTTGAGAGCAGGTATTCTTTATTACACCATGGTGGCCACTTGGGCAATCCTTCATCTACTCGAGTGCACTGGCCACCAGGCAATCGGAGCTTTTATCACTCACTGTTGGAGGTTGAATTACGCCCTTTTCTTTCAGTGGAATTTTCTCCCATTGTTATCCTAAGTAATTTTGGCTACACCTTAAAACGACAGATAATGTTCTCTCGTAGGGGGGTGGCTGGAGGGGGAGCGGGGGGGGGGGAGAACCGGAAAAGGAAAGGTGGGACGGAGGGAGGTCTGGAGCTCTGCTCTCTCTCGCTTGGCTCCTGGAGTGGGAAGACAACCTGGGCTCTGCTCTGGCATCCTCCCCTGCCATCCCAGCACTGAGATCCACGCTCCCTGCCTTTGGACATCGCTCTGCTGCTCTCCTAGCTCACCCTACTACCTCTGGACACTCTGCTGAGCACCACGACCGACACCGTGAGGGGGGAGTAACTTTCCCCATCCCCGCTCACCCCTGGGCCGCGGCCGCCATCACCCAGCCCTCTTCGACTGCGCGGGACCTGCCCTGCCCCCACAGCACCGGTAACAGCACAGGGAGACGGCCTGCGGCCAGAAGGGACTGGAGCGAAGCTAGACTGTTTCTGTTGCCAATTTTTATAGCTGTTGTTGTTTTCTGACTTGTTAGATACCAGTAAAGAACTGTTATTCTTATCCCCATATCTCCTGCCTGAAGGCGTCTGAATTGGACCTAAAATAATTAAAAGGGAGGGGGGTTGCACTCTGCATCGCAGAAAAGGGGCTCTTGCCTTTCCTTAGACCATACCTGTCTTTCAAACCAAGACAGCTTTTGGCGCCCAACGTGGGGCATTGCCTGAGGGCATTGAGAGTGGGGTAGAAAAGGGGATAACAGTTCTTAAATTACCCAAGCTTGTGGTAGGTGACACCATGCTGTCCAGCTTACCCTGCATTGGCCTCCATGTGGTCACTGCTATATCTCTCCCATTTGCAAGCCCTTTTTTAAACATGAGTTTCATAACCAAGGTTACTGTGGCTATTATCCAGTTTATTATGTGGGTTAATCAGTTGTGGAATTCATGGATTTTTAATTTTCTCTGGAAGATGGCCTCATGGATTCAGAGCTATCACACTCTAAGTGTGTGTTTCTGGGGCTACTTCAATAATGGTACTTACTGTGAGGAAGTGGCAGCAGGTGAAATTTTTTCTCAACCCATCACAGGGTTTTTGAAGTTCACCCCACCAGTCTTCAAGGGGTTCCAATCCACTTTAAATGCTAATGACATTATATTGTGGCTAGTGTTGCTTATATCCCTGTTAAACCTGTTCTATCTAACATTCAGAGATAAGGGGAGATTGACTTGGATAACAACCCTGATACCTACCCCAGGGAGTAGTGATGTTACCCCAGAGCCTGATCCTGTCCCAGAGACTAGGGAGGTTACCCCAGAGCCTGATCCTGTTCCAGAGACTAGGGAGGTTACCCCAGAGCCTGATCCTATCCCAGAGACTAGGGATATTAACCCAGAGTTTGACCCTGCTCCACAGCCCACCTCGGAAAGGAACCACCCAGAATGGGTGGGGGTGCTAACAAAGGAGATACGTGAGATGGGCCAGATGCTGAAGGAGTACCTCTCCCCAACTGGTGAGAAACCCTCCCCCTGCCTTGAAGAGGGAGACTCTGATGGTGCAGCAGTGGGACCCACAGATGTTACATCTGTCCAGGTTCCAGCTGAACTGCAAGGGCACTCAGCAGCAGCAGTTGCCCCTGTGGAAACTAAGAAGTCTAAGATGAAAACAAGGCACCTAGATAATAAGGGTCAGGAAGGGGGCCCCTCACAACCAGCAGGGGAGCCAGAAGTTGAGATCATCACCGAGTCCCTGTCATACGAGAGTCTCCGTAACCTGCGAAAAGACATTGTACGACGGGGCCGTGAGGCCTTTACAACCTGGTTACTGCGGGTCTGGGACCTTATGGGTACAGGTGTGCAACTGGATGGTACTGAGGCAAGGAATTTGGGAGCCTTGACCCAGGACTCAGGTGTGGACCAGGTATTTGTAAGGGAGACAGGTCTCCTTTCCCTCTGGGAGCGACTTTTAATGAGTGTGAGAGAGAGATTTGTCCACAGGGAAAGAATGCAGGAGTACCACCAGAGAACACATTGAAATACCCTTGAGGAAGGGATCCAAAAGCTGAGACAAGTGGCAGTACTGGAGGTGCTCTTTGGGAGGGATGGACAGCATGACAATGACCCTGACAAGGTCAGGTGCACAGGGCAGATGTTGTGGAATCTGGCAAACCTGGGCCCATCTCAATATACCCCCTTTATTGCAATGATTGATGCTGATACCAACCAAGTGACAGTGGGTTCTGTTGCCAACAGGCTCAGGAATTATCAGAGTATGATGGCTGGCCCAGTGCAGGCTCATGTCTCTGCTGTGGCTAAGGACCTCAGAGAGGAGTTTAAGGAGGAGATGAAGGAGATAAGGGAAGAGGTGAGGAAGATCAGTGCAGCACCAGTGCGAGTCATGGACCCCAAAAGTAGAGCCCAATGCCCCCCAGCTAGGGAGAGAGGGTACACCCCATGTGCTGACCTGTGGTTTTTTCTACGTGACCACAGGGAAGACATGAGAAGGTGGGATGGGAAACCCACTTCTGTCCTGGCAGCACGGGTGCGCCAACTCAGGGAGGGGAACACCAACAGAGGGAACTCCACTAAAGTGAGGGTAGCCTCAGCCTCCCATGGAGGTGCAGGGTATTACAGAAGGGAAGATGATCTGTCAGATCCCCTTGAAGGAACCTCCAGTATGTATGCCCAGGAGAGAAATAATAACCAGGGCTAGAGGGGCCCTGCCTCTAGCCAGGGAGAGGCACGGGAAAACCGGATCTTTTGGACGGTGTGGATCCGATGGCCTGGCACATCAGAGCCACAGGAACACAGAGCATTGGTTGACACTGGTTCACAATGTACATTAATATCATCAGGACATGTCGGGAAGGAACCTGTTTCAATTGCTGGGGTTACAGGGGGATCTCAGGAATTGACTCTGCTGGAGGCTGAGGTGAGCCTGACTGGGAAAGAGTGGCAGAAACATCCAATTGTGACTGGCCCAGAGGCACCATGTATCCTAGGCATAGACTTCCTCAGGAATGGCTATTACAAAGACCCAAAGGGACTCAGGTGGGCTTTTGGAATAGCTGCTGTGGCAGCAGAGGGCATTAAGCAGTTGAACACCCTGCCTGGGCTATCAGAAAACCCATCTGCAGTGGGACTCCTCAGAGTGAAAAAGCAACAGGTGCCAATTGCTACCTCAACAGTGCACCGCCGGCAGTACCGGACGAATCGAGATGCCGTGATCCCCATCCACAAGATAATCCGTGAGCTGGAGAGCCAAGGGGTGGTCAGCAAAACCCACTCACCCTTCAACAGCCCCATCTGGCCTGTGCGTAAATCTGAAGGAGAATGGAGATTGACAGTGGACTATCGTGCATTGAATGAGGTGACTCCACCGCTGAGCGCTGCCATGCCGGACATGCTGGAACTGCAGTACGAGCTGGAGTCCAAGACAGCAAAGTGGTACGCCACCATTGACATCGCCAATGCATTTTTCTCCATTCCTCTGGCAGCAGAGTGCAGGCCTCAGTTCGCTTTCACCTGGAGGGGTGTGCAATACATGTGGAACCGACTGCCCCAGGGGTGGAAACACAGCCCCACCATCTGTCATGGGCTGATCCAGGCTACACTGGAGAAGGGTGGAGCTCCAGAACATCTGCAGTACATTGATGACATCATTGTGTGGGGGGATACGGCAATGGAAGTATTTCAGAAAGAAGAAAAGATCATTGAGATTCTGCTGGGAGCCGGCTTCGCCATTAAAAAGAGCAAAGTCAAAGGGCCTGCCCAAAAGATCCAGTTCCTGGGAGTAAAGTGGCAAGATGGACGGCGCCAGATCCCCAGTGAGGTCATCAATAAGATCACTGCAATGTCTCCACCAACCAGCAAGAAGGAAACACAAGCCTTCCTAGGTGCCATAGGCTTTTAGAGAATGCACATTCCTGAGTACAGCCAGATTGTGAGCCCTCTTTACCTGGTCACCCACAAGAAGAACGATTTCCACTGGGGCCCTGAGCAGCAGCAAGCCTTTGCCCAGATCAAGCAGGAAATTGCTCATGCAGTAGCCCTTGGCCCAGTCAGGACGGGACCAGATGTGAAGAACGTGCTCTACTCTGCAGCCGGGAACCATGGTCTGTCCTGGAGCCTTTGGCAGAAGGTGCCTGGTGAGACACAAGGCCGACCACTGGGGTTCTGGAGCCGAAGCTACAGAGGGTCCGAGGCCAACTACACTCCGACGGAGAGGGAAATCTTGGCCGCCTATGAAGGGGTCCAAGCTGCCTCAGAGGTGGTTGGCACGGAAACACAACTCCTCCTGGCACCCCGACTGCCAGTGCTAGGGTGGATGTTTAAAGGAAAGGTTCCCTCAACCCACCATGCCACTGACGCCACATGGAGTAAATGGATTGCCCTCATCACACAACGTGCCCGTATTGGAAACCCGAATCGCCCTGGGATTTTGGAGATAATTACCAACTGGCCAGAAGGGGAAGACTTTGGTCTTGCCAACGAAGAGGAACAGGAACAGGTGACCCGGGCCGAAGAAGCCCCACCGTATAACCAACTGCCAGCAGATGAAACATGCTATGCTCTTTTCACTGATGGTTCCTGCCGCATCGTGAGGATGAACCGGAAGTGGAAAGCAGCCGTATGGAGCCCCACACGACAGGTCGCACAAGCTACTGAAGGAGAAGGTGGATCGAGTCAACTTGCTGAACTCAAAGCTGTTCAGCTGGCCCTGGACATTGCTGAAAGAGAGAAGTGGCCAAAACTCTACCTTTACACTGATTCATGGATGGTAGCCAATGCTCTGTGGGGATGGCTGGAAAGGTGGAAAAAGGCTAACTGGCAACGTAGAGGAAAACCAATCTGGGCTGCCAATGAATGGAAAGACATTTCCACCCGGGTGGAGAAGCTGCCTGTGAAAGTCCGTCATGTAGATGCCCATGTCCCCAAGAGTCGGGCTAATAAGGAACACCGACACAATGAGCAGGTAGATCAGGCTGCACAGATAAAGGTGTCGAAGATAGATTTAAACTGGCAGCACAAGGGAGAGTTGTTCCTGGCTCGATGGGCCCATGATGCCTCAGGTCATCAGGGCAGAGATGCCACATATAAGTGGGCACGAGACCGAGGGGTGGATCTAACCATAGACAGTATTTCTCAAGTTATCCATGACTGTGAGACATGCGCTGCCATCAAGCAAGCCAAGCGGGTGAAGCCCCTCTGGTATGGGGGGCGATGGTCCAAATATAAGTACGGAGAGGCCTGGCAAATTGACTACATCACACTGCCTCAAACCCGCCAGGGCAAGCACTATGTACTGACCATGGTGGAAGCCACCACTGGATGGTTGGAGACCTACCCTGTGCCTCATGCCACTGCTCGGAACACCATCCTGGGCCTGGAAAAACAAGTTCTTTGGAGGCATGGTACCCCTGAGAGAATTGAGTCAGACAATGGGACTCATTTCAAGAACAGCCTTATAAACACCTGGGCTAGAGAACACGGCATTGAGTGGGTGTACCATATCCCCTACCACGCACCAGCTGCAGGGAAAGTTGAACGGTGCAATGGCCTGCTTAAAACCACCTTGAAGGCACTGGGTGGGGGAACTTTCAAAAACTGGAAGATTAATCTACCAAAGGCCACCTGGTTAGTGAACACCCGAGGTTCCACTAACCGAGCAGGCCCTGCCCAATCTAAGCCCTTGGAAATATCAAATGGAGATAAGGTTCCAGTGGTACACGAGAGGTATGCTGGGAAAAACTGTTTGGGTGAATCCTGCCTCCAGCAAAGACAATCCCATCCATGGAGTTGTATTCGCTCAAGGACCAGGTTGCACCTGGTGGGTGATGCAAAAGAATGGAGAGACCAGATACATACCCCAAGGAGACCTTGTTTTAGGGTGAAATACCTATAGTACTGTGCCTATGTCTCTAACTGCATGTATGTATATATAATGTAACAGTTTAATTTGATATAGCATATTAGTATGGGAGAAATTCAGGGGTGGATAATGTTGGAGGTTGAATTACGCCCTTTTCTTTCAGTGGAATTTTCTCCCATTGTTATGCTAAGTAATTGTGGCTACACCTTAAAACGACAGATAATGTTCTCTCGTAGGGGGGTGGCTGGAGGGGGAGGGGGGGGAGGGAACCGGAAAAGGAAAGGTGGGACGGAGGGGGGTCTGGAGCTGGGCTCTCTCTCGCTTGGCTCCTGAAGTGGGAAGACAACCTGGGCTCTGCTCTGGCATCCTCCCCTGCCATCCCAGCACTGAGATCCACGCTCCCTGCCTTTGGACATCGCTCTGCTGCTCTCCTAGCTCACCCTACTACCCCCGGACACTCTGCTGAGCACCACGACCGACACCGTGAGGGGGGAGTAACTTTCCCCATCCCCGCTCACCCCTGGGCCGCGGCCGCCATCACCCAGCCCTCTTCGACTGCGCGGGACCTGCCCTGCCCCCACAGCACCGGTAACAGCACAGGGAGACGGCCTGCGGCCAGAAGGGACTGGAGCGAAGCTAGACTGTTTCTGTTGCCAATTTTTATAGCTGTTGTAGTTTTTCTGCTTTGTTAGATACCAGTAAAGAACTGTTATTCTTATCCCCATATCTCCTGCCTGAAGTTGTCTGAATTGGACCTAAAATAATTAAAAGGGAGGGGGGTTGCACTCTGCATTGCAGAAAAAGGGGCCCTTGCCTTTCCTTAGACCATACCTGTCTTTCAAACCAAGACACTCACACTGATGATGTATTCATTAGTTAACCCCACCTGGAATTTATTTGCCATAATTGCACCCCTTCTCACAAGTCCTTCTATGGTTCTTTGGAGTCTGCCTTCAACATGCACTGTCCTTTTTAGGTGACTGCTCTTTGATCCCCGCTTTTGAGGAAGGGCAATATTATTGTTGTGTATAACTTCTGCTTTTGTCAGCCTTGCAGAGCTGAGCTGACATTCTCCTTGCATTTTGTGCACGCTCTGTTTGCCTCAGCTACATCCTTTGTGCGTTTCTCCAAGGCTGTGCTCTTCTGTTCTCTGCCCGCGATAAGTGTAAATGTTCTTCTGTTCTCCTGTCCTTGTCACAATGCTCCCCCCACGAGGCGTGTGTGCAAGCCCCTCCAACCCATGGGCTTGGGGTGGGCAAGTGTTCCTGAGGGAACAGGGATGGGACAGCTGGGCTGGACTGGCCCAAGGGATGTTCCATTCCATGTCACAGCACGATCAGCAATCAACTGGGAGAAGCAGGGGGATGGCGGATTTGGACGGGGGGGGGCGGGGGTGTCACCATCTACCAAGACAGGCCGGGGATTGTTTGATCTCAGAGGTAATAGCAGGCAAATAGCGGGGGACAAATCAGTTTATTCAACAACAGCAATGCATTTTTATTGAATGCCAAACAATTCAGTTGCGATAGAGGGGAGAGATATAGGAAATGGAGTCTAGAGAGAGAAAAAGAGGGGAAGGGGGAAATAGCTACCAACAGACGAGACCAACGTCATGGTGGGCCAGCCAATGGAAGGGTGGTCATCCGTGGGGAGTACTCAGGGTCTTCTCCAGAGGATCGCTCTTTTATAGTCCTTTTCCAAAGCGAGTGGCTTGCGGCCAAGAGGTGGGGAGATTTATGGAGCATTGTGTGGTGCTCCAAGAGACAGGTGCGGTCGTGCAGTACATGCAGGCTTCAGCTGGTACCATGACAGCAGAGTCCAGTGAGCACAACACACCTGCAAAGAGTCCCTTGGCAAGCACCCACCTCAAGCAGGCCAGAAAATCATTGTCCAGAGTCAACCTGGGCGGGGGTCCTTGAGGTCTTCTTGAGAGGGTCATGAGGCAAAAATGAGGGAAACTTCACACCGACCCTTAGAGTGGTACATGAGAGGCAGCCCTCAGGAAACGGTGGCCACCCAGAGCTGTTACTCCTAGCAGATTTTGGCTGGTAGCAAGCCTTGTATGTAGTGCTTTTTCAGGGGGAATATCAGTTTCAGCCGTGGGAAGCTGCAAAAGGGGATGGTACTTTTCCATAGGAAGGAAAGCACAGAGCCTCAGTGCTCCAGGAGCTGATGAGAGGCAGTCCTCAACATTCCAGGATCAGCCAGTCTTGCCAGGTGGCCCCCGGGAGGCCCAGCCAGCCAGACCTGTTCCATGTTGCCTTGGTTCCATGGGACCTCACAGTGTCACAATGTTCTCCTTGATTCCAGGAGTCCCTGTAGTGTCCCGATATTCTCCTTGTCACAATATTCTCCCTGCTTCAGTAGTGATAACAATGGCCCCTTGCTTCCCTAAGGTCCTGCAGAGTCACCATGGCCCCTGGGCTCCATGTGGCCCTGCTGTGTAACAAAGGCTCCTTGGTTCTCTGGGCCGCACAGCTTCATCACTGACCCTTGGTTCCACTGGGGTCCTGAGTCTCACAAAGGTGCCCCTGATTGCATGAGGCACCAGAGTGTCAAAATGGT
The DNA here is from genome assembly GCF_052056855.1 of Sturnus vulgaris. Lineage (NCBI taxonomy): Eukaryota > Metazoa > Chordata > Aves > Passeriformes > Sturnidae > Sturnus > Sturnus vulgaris. Next base: position 88,293 of record NW_028276483.1, on the reverse strand, counting down.
CTCTTTGGTTCCATGAGGTTCCGCAGTGTCCCCATGGTCGCTGTCAGAGGCTGGATGACATCAATGTCCCCAGACCCCTCGGGATGCTCGGAATGGCCGAGTGGGGCCGGGGCTGGGACAGACCTTGGAATGAGGTGGGACAGAGCCCCACCCCCAGCCATGGCCTGGCAGATCTGCCAATCACACAGCAGGGGCAGCGCCCACACAGCTCTGATTGGCTGAGCCATCAATCAATCACACAGCAGGGGCAGCGCCCAGCCTGCTCTGATTGGTTGAGCCGTTAATCAGTCACACAGCAGGAGCAGCGCCCAGCCTGCTCTGATTGGTTGAGCCGTTAATCAATCACACAGCAGGGGCCGCGCCCACCCAGCTCTGATTGGCCGAGCTGTCAATCAATCCCACACAAAGGCAATGAAACACAGCAGTGAGTGGGAAGAAAGCAGATGTCCCCGAAAAGAGGAGAGCTTACAAAACGCTAGGGAATTGAAAAAATCGGGCATGACGTCAAGCCCTGGTCTGAATCCTGAAATCTCCTGGGTCTGTGTCTCACCCACACTGGAAGCCTAGCAGCTGGTAGCTCTCTGCATATCTATCTGGAGATCTTCTGTCTTTCTGTCTCTTTTTTCTCTTTTAACCTTCTTATCCTCTTTTACTGGAATGTTTTTGGGTAGTTTAACATTTTTATGCCTAAAGGTTTCCATCTTACATGGGCTGAGTTAATGATGTTCCTGCTACGCTAAGTGTTGCACGTTGAATTGGATGTTGTATGAAATCATTTGCCAAAGGAGCTCGGTTTTCTGTATTTTTCCAGTACACTTTTGTGTCGTTTTGACCTCTTGAGAATATCTGGCTGGGGTTTCTACTCTGCACCAAACTCGAGGAAAGGAACCTTTGCTCACCCTCAGCATTTCAGTGTTCTGCGGTGTTACAGGCGCGCAGGCTCAGCATGGCCTCTTGTTTCCATCAGGCCCTGCTGTGTCACACTGGCCCTTGGTTCCATGAGCATCTGGAGTGTCACACAGCCTGATGACATTTGTCCTTGCTGCCTCTCCCGTCCCAGTGCCCCAGGAACAGCCCCGAGCCACCTGTGAGGGACAGGCCCTGCTGGCCCAGGCCTGGGCTCAGGCCTTGGCCTTTCTGCTTCCTCCAACCAGCCCAGGCCTTGCTCAGCATTGCAGTTCCCTGCTCACAGCCTCGGGCTCCTGCAATCCTGGCCTCAAGGATCTGCTCTCACCACTCCCTGGGGAGCCTTTGGCACTCCCTGCCCTCAGTGGGGCCACTGATGCTCCAAGGGACTTGGAGTTTTGCTTCTGACTCCTTGAGCAGCTTCTTCAACCTTCTCTCAGTGCCTGGGGCTCCTGGACTCAGCCCCAAATCCACCGTTGGGGATCATTAAAATACAGAAAACCCTCAGGAGCTCTTTGTCTTCTTTCCAATGTCTTCCAGTCTCCAGGCCTTGTGCAGCTGCTTGGAGTCACTTTGGAGTTCTCTTAAGGAGGAAGATTTCAAGGTACAGCTCATGATTTTCAGTGTTATAAAAGGGAGTAATTTTTCTTTTTCAGTTCCAAGAAGAAGCAACTTAGGCATTCCCCAGGTGATCTTGATGCTGAATGTCTCCTTAGGAGGTGTGGGCCCACAGAAGAATGAGCCCCTTGCAGGCTGACCCTGTTTGGACAAGCTGCTCCCCAAGCCCAGCCTCACCGTGTCTGACGTGGCCCAGCTGGGACTGACATCCCTGGCCCTGCACCGGAAGCCCTTCCCCCTGAACTCTGCAGCTGGCTGTCCCTGCCCACTGCACCATGTCCCACGTGCTCTCCTCAGGGCTCTGCCTGCATCCAGGCCCGGGACAAGTATTCCTGTTTGTGAGGAAAGAAGGGAAAAGCCTGAGCAGGTTTCCTAAACGACAAACCTCCACTGTAGAAGCACATGCTGAGTACAGGCAGCCTGGAATGATGACACCTTTCTACTAGGGACAGTGGGACCAGAAATGATGTCTGGATGCAGAATTCTCGGAGTCTTGCAGCTGAATTCTCTGTCCTTGTCCTTTCCCTGCATCTCTGTTGCAGATGGAAGCTGCTGGTGCCTTTTTCAGCTGTGACCTCTCTTTTGAATGCAGACAGATGTTCCCAGGTGTGTTAAGCAGGTGCTGCTCAATGTTTATGCAAAGCTTTGGTGTGCTCATGGAACCAAGGGGACCCTTGTGACACAGCGGGGGCTGATGGAACCAAGGAGACAATTGTGACAGTTGAGAGCCTCACAGAAACAAGGCTCCATTGTGACGCTGAAGGCAATTACGGAATCCACATCACTGTGACACAGCCGGGCCACATGGAACCAGTGGTCCCTTATGACAATGCAGATCCAAGGAGACCATGGTGACACTGTGGGACCGCATGGATCCAAGGGGCCACTGTGACACTGAAGAACTTCATGGAAGCCGGGGTGCAGTGTGACACAGCGGTGCCTGATTGGAAGAAAAGGAACCACTGCTGACAGCCCAGAAACTCCTGGAACCAAGGGGCTGTGGTGACACAGCAGGGCCACATGGAACCAAGGAGACCTGTGACATTTAGGAACCTCATGGAACCAAGAGTCCACTATGACACTGCAGAAACAAGGAGACCATTGGGACGTTGTGGAAGCTCACAGAACCAAGCAGCCCTTGTGACACTCCAGGGCCTCGTTGAAGCAGGGAGACCACTGTGACAGTCCAGAACGTCATGGAACTAAGGCTCTCTTGTGACACAGCAGGCTCCCATGCAACCAATTGTCCATTGTGACAATGCAGATCCCAGGAGACCATGGTTACACTACGGAAGCTCATGGAACCAAGGGTCCATTGTGACAGAGCAAGGCCTTGTGGAAACAAGGAGGACCTTGTGGAACCAAGGAGAGCATTGTGACGTAATGGAATCTCGTGGAATCAAGGGTCCGTTGTTAGAGTCCAGAACCAAGGACAGCATTGTGACAGTCCAGAACCTCATGGGACCAAGATTCCCTTGTTACACAGTGGCACTTGATGGAACCAAGGAGCCACTGTAGCACAGCAAAGCTGCATGAAACCTATGGTCCATAGTGCTACTGCGGATCCAGGGAAACCATGGCGATACCACGGAACCTCACGGAGCCAAGGGTCCAGTGTGACCCGGCAGAACCTCTTGGAATCAAGGCAACCATGTCACACTATGGAACCTCATGGAGCCAAGGGTCCAGTGTGCCATTGCGGGGCCTCACTGGAGCAAAGGACATGGTTGATGGGACAGAAGCTCATGGAAACCATGGGCTATTGGGACATTGCAGAGCCTCATGGAGCCAAGGAGACCACTGTGACACTGTGGAACCTTATGGAAGCAAGCAGCCACTGCAGAACCAAGGAGAGCACTGTTGACAGTACAAAACCTCCTGGAACTGAGAGGCCATTGTTCTACAGCGAGGCCTCGTGGAAGCGAGGGGCCATGGTGCCACTGTGGGGGCCTCCTGAACCAAATAGTCGTTGTGACACAGCGGGGCTGCTTGTAACCAACTGTCCATCGTGATCCTGCAGATCCAAGAGACCGTGCTGACACTATGGCAGTTCATGGAACCGAGAGGCTGTTGTGACACACCAAGGCCTCGTGGCACCAAGGAGAGCATTGTGGCAGTGCAGAACCAAGGAGGCCATTTTGACAGTACAGACCCGAATGGAACCAAGCCTGCATTGTTATTCAGCAGGGCCTCGTGGAACCAAGGGGCCCTCGTGAAAGTGTGCAAGGGGCATAATGGAGTCAGGGACACCACTGATACTGAAATCTGCTGGATAGCAACTTTTGAACACAGTTTTGAGGATTTGAGAGCAGGTATTCTTTATTACACCATGGTGGTCACTTGGGCAATCCTTCATCTACTCGAGTGCACTGGCCACCAGGCAATCGGAGCTTTTATCACTCACGCTGATGATGTATTCATTAGTTAACCCCACCTGGAATTTATTTGCCATAATTGCACCCCTTCTCACAAGTCCTTCTATGGTTCTTTGGAGTCTGCCTTCAACATGCACTGTCCTTTTTAGGTGACTGCTCTTTGATCCCCGCTTTTGAGGAAGGGCAATATTATTGTTGTGTATAACTTCTGCTTTTGTCAGCCTTGCAGAGCTGAGCTGACATTCTCCTTGCATTTTGTGCACGCTCTGTTTGCCTCAGCTACATCCTTTGTGCGTTTCTCCAAGGCTGTGCTCTTCTGTTCTCTGCCCGCGATAAGTGTAAATGTTCTTCTGTTCTCCTGTCCTTGTCACAATGCTCCCCCCACGAGGCGTGTCTGCAAGCCCTTCCAACCCATGGGCTTGGGGTGGGCAAGTGTTCCTGAGGGAACAGGGATGGGACAGCTGGGCTGGACTGGCCCAAGGGATGTTCCATTCCATGTCACAGCACGATCAGCAATCAACTGGGAGAAGCAGGGGGATGGGGGATTTGGGCGGGGGAGGGTGTCACCATTTGCCAACACAGGCCAGGGATTGTTTGATCTCAGAGGTAATAGCAGGCAAATAGCGGGGGACAAATCAGTTTATTCAACAACAGCAATGCATTTTTATTGAATGCCAAACAATTCAGTTGCGATAGAGGGGAGAGATATAGGAAACGGAGTATAGAGAGAGAGAAAAAGAGGGGAAGGGGGAAATAGCTACCAACAGACGTGACCAACGTCATGGTGGGCCAGCCAATGGAAGGGTGGTCATCCGTGGGGAGTACTCAGGGTCTTCTCCAGAGGATCGCTCTTTTATAGTCCTTTTCCAAAGCGAGTGGCTTGTGGCCAAGAGGTGGGGAGATTTATGGAGCATTGTGTGGTGCTCCAAGAGACAGGTGCAGTCGTGCAGTACATGCAGGCTTCAGCTGGTACCATGACAGCAGAGTCCAGTGAGCACAACACACCTGCAAAGAGTCCCTTGGCAAGCACCCACCTCAAGCAGGCCAGAAAATCATTGTCCAGAGTCAACCTGGGCGGGGGTCCTTGAGGTCTTCTTGAGAGGGTCATGAGGCAAAAATGAGGGAAACTTCACACCGACCCTTAGAGTGGTACATGAGCGGCAGCCCTCAGGAAACGGTGGCCACCCAGAGCTGTTACTCCTAGCAGATTTTGGCTGGGAGCAAGCCTTGTATGTAGTGTTTTTTCAGGGGGAATATCAGTTTCAGCCGTGGGAAGCTGCAAAAGGGGATGGTACTTTTCCATAGGAAGGAAAGCACAGAGCCTCAGTGCTCCAGGAGCTGATGAGAGGCAGTCCTCAACATTCCAGGATCAGCCAGTCTTGCCAGGTGGCCCCCGGGAGGCCAAGTCAGCGAGATCTGTTCCATGTCCCCTTGGTTCCATGGGGCCCCACGGTGTCTCAATGTTGTCTTTGCTTCTGCAGGCTCACAATGGCCCCTTGCTTCCATGAGACCCTGCAGGGTCACAATGGCCCTTTGGTTCTCAGGAGCCCCACAATGGTTTCCATGATTCCATGGGGCCTTGCAATGCTACAATGGTCTCCATGGATCCACGGTGCCGTGCAGGATCACAAGGGCCCTTGGTCTGCACGAGGCCCTGGAATGCAACAGTGGCCTCTTGCTTCTACAAAGCCCTGCTACTTCACACAGGGCCCTTGGCGTGATGCAGCCCAGCAGGGCCACAGTGATGTCCTTGGGGCCACAGAGTCCCCACAGTGTCACAATGGTCTCCATAGGAAGGAAACAACTGAGCCCCAGTGTCGCAGGGGCAGATGAGGGGCAGTCACCAGAGGCCAACGACAGTCAGATTAGACAGTGCTGGCAAATTTTCTCTGGGAGTAATCCTCGGATAGATGTCATTTTAGAGGCAGAATAGCAATTCCAGACATGGACATCTAGACGAGAAGGTTGGTTGTTTTCCATAGGAAGGAAAGCATGGATGAGTGTCGTTACAGGGGCAGATGAAAGGTGTCTCTCAGAAGCCAAGGCCAGGCAGACCTCTCTCGTCTGGTAGCTTTTGTCTGAAAGCAACCCTTGGATATAGGCAATTTCAGAGCTAGAATCCTAATCTTGGCCATTTCTGCATTGAGAAGAGAGACTTTTTTCCATAGGAAGGAAAGCACAGAGCCCGAGTGTTTGAAAGGCAGAATAGTAGACAGGGGGCTCCTGGGAGGCCGTGCCAGCCAGATGTGTTTGTCGTGGCAGCTTTTGTCACAGAGAAGTTCTTGGATCTCCAGTATTTTGGTGGCTGCGTCTCGATTTGGGCCACGGACACCTTGAGACTAAGGAGGGTTCTTTTCCATTGGAAGGAAAGCACTGAGCCCCTGTGTTCCAAAAGCAGGAGAGAGGCAGCCCCCAAGTTGCCATGGGCAGCCAGACCTGTCTGTCCTGGCAGCTTTCATCTGGGGGAAACACTTGGATATAGGGATTTTTGCATCCCAGGGGGGATTTTGGCGTGAATTTTGGGGATTTTGGATTTCCCAGGTGAATTTCTGAGGTGAAAAGGTTCAAAAAGTTTTTTTGGAAATCAAGTTAAAGCCAGAAGATTATTGAAAATTAATAGATGTGATGCAAGTAGGTAATATGCAGACAATACACAGCGAGACAAATCATGGGAAAAATAGAGTGTTAACACATGAGTGTGTAACGATGGGATCAGTATAGCTAAGGCTGAGTTGAAGCTGAATTTGGAAAAGCATGCCAAAAATAAGAATAATAAAGGCACCTACGGGTATTTCAGTGGGAAAAGGAAGATGAAAAGAAACCTATCACACCTCCCCTATTCCCCCCCACCCCCATAAGCCAGACAGGACTAGTGACAACAGACAAGGAGAAGGCACCAAATTTCTATGCAGTAGCAGCATTCCAGGTGTGAGGAATTTTGAAGACTCCAGTTCCTCACCAATTTGCTGTGAAATAATGGCATTCTCGGTGTTGGGAATTTTGAACCTTCCAATTCCCCTCACTAATTCCCATGGAATTACAGAATTCCAAGTGTCAGGAACTGAGAATCCTCCATTTCTCCTCTCAATTTCCCATGGAATTATGGCATTCCGGGTTTGAAGAATTTACGGTCCCCCATATGCCCCCTCAAATTCATATCAAATTCCCATGGAATAACAGCATTCCTGGTGACACAAAATTCGAATACTCCAGTTCCCCACCAAAATTCACTTGGAATAATGGCATTCCGGGTGTTAGGAATTTAGAATGTGCCAGTTGCAGTCGCAAAATCACAGCAAATTCCCATGGAATAACTATGTTCCAGTTGTCAAGAAATTAGACTATTCCATTTCCCCACACAAATTCCCATGGAATTACAGCATTTCTGCTGTTGGGAATTTTGAATCCTCCTGTTTCACTTCCAAATTCCCACCAAAACCAAATAAAGCACTAAACATTTACTCCCCAAAAAATCTACAAAGAAGAAATATTTAGAACCTTCTCAATTGTTTTTTTCAAATTTCAGTTGTTTGTTTGTTTTTTTAACATACTCAGAATCTCCTACAATTTTATTTTATCATAAAGAGCACTAGACAAACAAAGCTTTATAACAAAAAGCCAGACCCTGATACATGGTAAAATTCTCATTTTTAATCTTTTTTTGGCATTTCTTATCGTTTTTTCTCTTCTTTTCACTGCAATTGCATCACAAGTAACAAGAATGAAAAAAGGCCACAATCCATCAGTATTTTCACCATTTTATAGAAGTTTCTAAAAATATTGCAGAAGCAGGATGGGCAAAAGCAGCACTACACTAAAAGGAGACAACTTCCAGTCTCATCAGAAAGGAAAAGTGGGATTTTCATGGAAAAAAAAAATAAATTTTAAACTCCAAAAAATTCCCAAATAAAACCAAAACTTTGGGCCCTTTCAGGCCCTGGTGCCCTGCTATATTGGAATTTCTGCAATTCCTCTCGGGAAAAATCCCAGGAATGATGCAGACGGTTGGTATCTCCTGGAAAAGAGGGTTTTATGGTTTCTTCCTTGGAATCCCGAGTGCTCTGATGCTGGCACATCCTGGCATTCTCACGCCTCTCAGATAAACTTGCTCCAATTCCAGCTGTTTTCCTACCAAGTTTCAAATCCTCCAGCTGAATCCACCACCACATATGAGGAATTTTGCTCATTCCCAGTTTCCAGTTCTTGGCTCATCTAGGTAGGAATGGGGAATATTTTGGGGGTAAAATCCCAGTTCATCTGACTGCCCACTACCTTGTCATGTGCCCCAGCAGAGGAGCCTTGTGGTCCTTGTCCCCAGCCAGCCCAACCTGGGCACCTTGGGGATGTCCCCACTGTCCTGCTGAGGGGTGTCCCAGCCTCGAGGGATTTAGCTGCAGGGCTGGAAGAGGCTTTGGGGAAGCACCAGAGCAGCCAGGTGTCAGGAAAAAGGCATCTGCCCGGGGGCTGCTTATGGAGCTGGATCAAGAAGCACCTCAGAGCCCTCAGCAATCCAGCCAGCAACACCCGGGCAGGAGGACACCGATGGTGGTTCCTGGCTGGGACAGGAGTTGTGGCCATCTCCAGGCACCGGTCTCGAAGGGATCCCTGCAGCTCCGGCCCCTGCCCACCCGCTCTGTCACCAGCACAAAGGCTTCAGCATAACCACTAAAGGCCAAGGGGCTTCTGGACATTTTCCCTGTAACACTGCATGTCTGGGCAGCTTGCTGAGCGGAACCCTTTCCCCCTCTTCCCCGATGCCACAATGTCCCCCGACGCAGACCCTGATCAGAAAAAGAAAGCTCCTGGGAGTCTGTGTATTATAACACATCCTATATTTCTATACCAAAGTAAAACTAAAAGAATAAAAGAACAGTCTTGAAGATAAAGAAAATCCACCTGGCTCAGGTGGTATCGGCAGACAGAGCCTCCCAGATCAACTCTCTGAAGAACTCCAGCAGCACAGCCAGCCGAGATCTGACAGACGAGGCCGTGTCCTCCATGCCCTGCGGAACTGATCTTGCAGATTCTCGAAAATGAAATATTGAGTTCTCCGTAGTGCCTTGAGGATGTATAATGTTTGAATTGCCAGGCTGCTGACGGCAGCGCTGCTGTCATCTGCCATGTCCTCCAGAGCTGGAAGAAGAGAGCCAGGGTCAGATTCCAGATCTGTGGGGACACGAAGAGACCCCCATGCCAGGGCCATCCCAGACCGCCCTAGCCATGACCAGGAGGGAGCAGTGGCCAATGAGATCAGCCCGAAGCTGCTGGCCACGAATCCCCCACGTGCCCCTGAAATCTCGGTGTGCTCTGTCCACGCCGACCCCCGTCCGTACAGGGAGCAGAGCCCTCCGCAGCCAGGCCAGGGCTAGCAGCTACTCCTGCCAGCCCCCGCTGACAGCCTGCTGCCCTCACTCACCTCTGCAGATGAGCTGCAGATCTTCCTGCTGCCTCCTCAAACTCCGTCCGGCGAGCCCTGGGAATGAGAGAGCCTGTCACGGCTCTGCCCAGCGGCACAGCTCCCTGCCAGCGGCGCTGCCAGCCCTGTGGCCACACGCCCTCGTGGCCCGGCAGGGCTCAGCCCGGGCCCTTGCCGCATCCTGACTCCCAAGGGCACGACTGCGAGATAGCGGCAGCAGCCCCGAGGGTAGCCGGGGCTCCACTGCGCCGGGCCCGGATGCCGCTGCCGGGGCAGCAGGCAGGGCTGAGGCCGAGCTGCGGCGGGGCGGGGCGGGGAGGGCGCCGGGGCTCACCCATGAACCTGATGGCCGCCTTTCGCAGGGGCTCCTGTGGGCTCTGCACGTACGGCAGGGCCTGGCGCAGGTGCTCGGCCGCTCGGCTCCTGTCGTCTGCCAGCTGGAGAGAGCGGCGGGAGGGAAGGGTCGGGCCGGGCTTTGTGTCCTTTTGCCAGGCGCTCCCCGCTTTGGCCCGCCCCGGCCTCCCCTGCCCGCACAGCCCAGAGGCGCGGCCAGCAGCCGCTGGGCCGGGGCTCCGTCGGCGCCCGGCTCGGGGCCACAGGAGCCTGGAGAAGAGCCCTTGTGGCTCCTGCGTGCAGCACTGGGCAGGGACACAGCTGCCAAGCGCACACAGTGAGCACCGCGCTCAGGGGGCTTCTCCAAGCTGAGCCTGGCGCCTCCAGGCCCTCCTTACCAGGCACTCTGCAAACATCCACAGCTTCTTCTTCTTCACCAGTTTTTCAAGGTCGCTTCTCTTCAGGAGCTTGGTCACACAAAACAGTGTTTTCCGAGAGGCCTGGAGAGCAGCAGAGATGCAGAGATGGCCCCACAGCCCAGAGCACAGGACTCATGTCCCTGTGCCAAGGCTGGGAGGAGGCTGCAGCCTGCCAGGCACCAGATGGGGAGGCAGCCGAGCCCCCTCCCAGGGGGACACCAGCAGCCCACAAGTCCTCACCTCTGCCACATGTCGATTCTTATCATGGCAGTGGAAGAACAGTGGGAGCAGGCTCTGCTGCACGTGTATCTTCAGGGCCTTTTTTTCTTTTTCCATTAGAAAAGTCACCAATGTTCGGAAGAGCAATATGGACACCAGCCGCACCTGGCTATTATCCTGTATAAAGGGAAGAAAAAAAACCCTCAGCATTGGCTGCACGGGGCTGAGCTGGCTGCTAGTCTGCAAATTCACAGGGCACAAAGTGTCCGAGCCACTCCCAGTGGCTGTGGCTGTGGGCGCAGAGCCTTACATGGTCAAAGAGTGGCAGGAGGGACTCAGCCAGCTGCAGGGCGATGGGGCTGGGTATCAGCATGTCCTTCTCCAACACGATAAAGCTGAGTATCATAACTGTCAATGTAACTATCTCTCCATCTCTGTCCCGCAGGAGCTCCACAAGACTTTCAATCAGGCAGCACATTTTTTTAGTCTGTGCGGAACATAAGTCTGTTAAATGCCTCCCTGCTGCCCTGGAGGCCAAAGGCCTGTGCCAAAGCACTCGGGCAGTTGAACTGGGAAGCAGGAGAGCTGGGACCAGCTGCCCCAGCACCCGAAGCTCAGCCATGTCCAAGGGGCTGCATTGCCCAGTTCAGCTTCAGTCGCTGCCCCCTTCTCACCAGCGAGGGATCTTCAGTGAGCTCCAGAAGAGCCCTGAGCGCCAGGCGTCGCCTGTCCCTGCACTCGCTCCTCAGGTGCCGTGGCAAGATTTGCAGGACTCTGTTACCACTGCGTTCATTCAAGTCCAGGCACTCCAGGATCTGAAAAGTACAGGGCAGTGACAAAAGACCTGGCTGGCAGGAACCCAGAACCACACAAGGCTGGGCCCAGACAGCAGCACGGGAAATGGGCACCATCCCAGGCAGCTGTGGTGATGAGAGGACAGAGAGCTGGGAGGCAGCTCAGCCAGGCAGCGCTGGCCATCAGGCTCACCTCCACAAGGAATGCCAGGGCAGGCAGATCCCAGCGTGGCTCCTGTGTGCTGAGAAGCCGGAGTAGGTAGCGAAAGATCCGGAAACACAAGAGTTGGGAGACATGGGACATCTCCCTGGCAGGAGTAAAAGTAGGCAAGACTGTGAGCCAGGGGGACAAACATCTCCCAGGACTGACTCACAGAGGTCTGGTCTTTCACCACTATCCTGAAAAGGGGCCTGGGCCATTTGGGAGGAGGCTCCTTGTGGGCACTCTCCTCTCTCAGCCTTTTCCAGTCTGCTTGGCTATCCCTCAGTGACAAGGCCTCTGGCCCACGTCCACGGGGACTGAGTGGAGCACAGAGCACAAATGCCGAGGGAAGAGAGGAGAAGGGAATCTCACCTGGCCAGCAGACCTACAGCATAAAGGTGGGTGTCAGCACCCAGCAGCATGTCCCAGCCATGGTTGTGCTCCATGGCAGTCACCACACTCTCATACTGCATTTGGCAGAGCAGGGACTTCAGGGTCTGCACTGCAAATCTGTGTGCAGAGCAAAGCTCAGGTCACGCTGGGAGCACTGTCTTCTTCTCTGGGGACGTGTCAGGGACAGAAGGACAGGCATGGAGAACCTGTTGGGGCTGGCGGCAAGGCCGTGCTCTTCCTGGCATCCCTTCCAGAAGTTATCGACCTCCTCTGGTATATCCAGAGTGCTGAAGAACACTTGGAAGAGCAGATGGACAAATAGGCGGGGGAAATGCATTGTCACTGCATGTGGGACACAGGGCACCTGGAGGATCTTCCACATCACCAGAGTTGCCTGCAAAGGACAAAGCACCCTGAGACAGCGCTCAGTGCCGAGGTGTCAGTGTGGCAGGGCCTGAGCGTGGCAGAGAGAGGCCAGGGGAGATGCAGGAGGAGCACCGGGCCTGGTGCACCTGAAGCTGCCCCTAGGCCAGGATTCAGCACAGTGCCTGAGGCAGGGAGATGCAGTGGGGGAAGGAGGGTGGAGAGCTGCTGGAGAGGCGACCTTGGGGTGAGCAAAGGCCAGTTCCAGAAACTCACAGCCAGGGCAAAGACACCCGTTCTGTCCCCATCCGAGGTGCATGTGCTGTGCTCTGGCCAGTTCCCTAGCACATCAAGGACTCTTAGCTGTGCCAGCTCCGCAGTCCTGGGCGAGCACAAGATCGTCTTCCACAGGGTCATGGCAGCTCTGTGGGGTCAGAGCTCTGTCTCAGGGCAGTCTCAGACACAGAACCATGGCCTGGGCAGGAGCGGAGTGCTGAGCTGGCTGCTACCTCTGCCTCTGCCCACTGCCCATCACCAACAGTACTCAGGCAGTCCAGCCCTGTGGGGACAGGCCCCTGAGGAGGAGGTAGGGAGCATAGCAGCAGGCTCAGGAGCTGACATGCCAGGGCTGGGAAAGGGAGCAGCCAGAGGGCCCTGGAACTCTCTGTTGCTCAGACACCTGGAACAGGCTGTACAGGGTGATGGGCTGGTGGGTCCATACCTGTCACACGATGGGGCCACACACAGGAGAGTCATCACCACATCAGCGGGCTGTGCCTCAGTGAGATCCAGCAGGGTCCTGTGCAGCCTGTGCTCAGCAAACTGATTTGACATGAGCCACTGGTGGATGTACTTCACTATGCCAGGCACCTGAAGGAGGCACAGGGGAATTGGAAAGCTGCCAGATGGAGTAATGTCCCCAGCTTCCCCAGAGAAGTGTTTCCCTTCCCACCACACTGCGATGGCCTGAAACATTTATGGGGACCAGGAGGCCCCAGTGGCTTGGGAGGCCAAACAATTCCTGGGAGGATCAAGCCCTGGCCACAGGCTGCTTACTTGCTTTGGATTGGAAAAACCCTCTTCTACAAGCATATCCAGCAGGGCAGCACTGGTCTTGGTTTTGAAGATGAGTGGGTATGGTCTGAACGCAGTACCCATGGTCTCATCCTCATGAATTCTCTTGATGAATTTGTAAACCAGCTGTAGGAGAAGGGCAAGAAGCCAGGGCTGTTCCATGGAATGCTCCAAGCGTGGCGCTTGGCTGAGCAGTGACAGCAGGCCCAGCCCAGCTGGGAATGGCTGCAGGTACCTGTGCTGTCCTGCGGAAGAGGCCACCAGTGGGTTCCTGCTCTTGTTTTGGGTCCATGGCTGCACCTGGCAAAGAGTGAGCGCAGCCAGAGCTGAGGGGCTGCTGGAGAGGCTGGAGAACACAGCCCAGCCCTGCATTCCCCAGGCAGGGCCAGCCCTGGGATGCCCCAGGGGATGGAGCACGGCCACTGTGAGGTGTCTGCCCGGCCCCTCTTCCATCCTATCTATGGTGTGTCCACAGGGGATGGGATGGGATGGGGCAAAGCTGGATGCAGGCACCAGCTCTACAGCCGAGCTCTGCCACTCACCCTGCTGCACTGGCTGGAATGGTACCACCTGTTCTGTCTCCTCTGCTGAGGCAGCTCCAGGGCTTTCTTCTTCCTCCTTCATCCTGACCAGCTTGGGCACGTTTGGGGGTCTCTGCTCCATGTCAGTGCCTGGATTGATGGATACTTGCAGGAGAGATGCCTCGGAAAAGCTCCGAGTCAGCAAGTCCTGCAGTTGTGCCTGGAAGGCACCTTCAAGACAAATCTCCTGGGAAGAGTACAGGACAGCAGGTCCTGTCTCTGGTCTCGAGGGCTCCTTCCACAAGGATAGGAGACTCCTCGTCAACGACTGTGTTCAGCAAATCCCTCCTTCCAGTCTTGAGGGCACCTGCTGCAGGGATGGGAGATGCCTTGGAAAAGCTGCGGGGCACCAACTCCTACGGTCTGCCCTCAAGGTCACCTGCAAAAGGGATGCCTCAAGAAGGCCACGGGCCACCAAGCCCTGTGGTCTGGCCTCGAGGTCACCTGCAGGAATAATGCCTCGGAAAAGCTCCGGGTCAGGCACGAACGAGTGTGCTGTACAGGGGTTCCTCGCAGCACCGCTCTGGTGCGTCCTGTCCCGTTGCGTGCTCCGAGCACTGTGGTGTGGCCGTGTCACCGCCAGCTCCTAGGTCACCTCACGTCACAAAGGGTCCTTTGACACCGTTCCATGCCACAGTGACCATGCTGCACTGTATCACAAAGGGCCCTTGCACACAATGCCACCTGCCCTGGGGACACCCTGAGACCACCCAAAGTGGCCCAGCTTGGCAGGAATCCCTCACCCTAATTGTATAAGACAGCCCGACAGGATATTTAGGAGGGGCTCAAACCATCAGCAAATGCTGCCCTGCTCTGCGGGCTCAGGGCAGCAGAAGGAGCCCCCAGTGCTGCCGACGCAGCCGCAGCAGGAAGGGCACAGGGCCTTCCAGAGAAACTGCTCGGCCTCCATGGGACATGTCCCAGCTGGTGGCCATCCTAAACTCACACAGCGCTGGTGCCCGGCTCCTGCCCTAGAGACCTGTGTCCCGGGGGGCTTCTGTGCCAGAGGGAGCCAAAGCCCACGTGCACTGGGGGCTCTGCTCCTTCCTACAGGGGCTGTTGGCAGGAGCACCTGGAGCAACTGGTGGCAACACTTGGTATCTGTCAGATGATATTGCTCTCTCCAGGAATTAGTTTTTGTCATGGAAGGGATTGGCAGTAGCACAAAAGCACCATCAGCAGCTGAGTTTCCCAGGACCAATAGATTATACACAGATACTGTCATGCTTCCTTGTGCTTTTCAGACAGTTTTGAATTCTGGAAATAAAGAATCTGCCCAGCCTGACATTCTATGCTCCAGTTGCTGCGTGTCTGGCTGTGGCAGCTCATTTCCAACCACAACTGTGTCCCTGCTGAGCACAGCAATGGACGGCCACAAAAAAGGGAATTTCCCCAGTCAACATCAAAGCAGACACGTGGGGAAGTGCAGAGGATAGGGATAACTTGTGAGTCAGGCAGGAATGGGTTGGGGCTTCCTTCCTCTTTGAGTGGCTGCTTCTAAGAGTCCTCTGGGGAGCACAGGGAACAGGAGCTGGCAGACAGGAGCATGGCACATCTCTCGGGGCGTGGTACGGCAGTGTGCACAGCAGGGCCAGCAGGCAGGGAGCAGGTTTTCTTGCTAGTGAGATTTGCTGTGTGTTGTCTGCTGTGTTTCTGTTGCCTGGCTGGTGTTAGGGTTTCTGTTAGTAATGGTCTTTACACGCAGTAATTGTTTTTACCTGCAGTTGGTACAAGTGTACGTAACCAAGTGGAACCCTCAAAAAAGGATGTATCTGTACAGACCCATTCCTGTGTGGAATGGTTGAGCTTATCAGTGGTTTCAAGGGGTGTTGTGGAGGAAGCCTGCCTGTGGTGTGAACAGGTGAACGATCTCCTTTCACTGGTGGCCGAGCTTTGGGAGGAAGTTGAAAGAACAAGAAGCATCAGGGAAAGTGAAAGGGAGATAGACTGGTGGAGTTCAGCCCTTCCATCTTTGAGAGGGGTCCAACAAGAGTCAGAGGACTCCTGTACCTCCCACTGTCAGGCAATAGAAGGGCACCTGGTAGATGAAGGGGACTGGAAATGGTTCCCTGCTCAGGGAGGTAATAATAAAAATTCCTCCTGGCCCCCATCACCTAGCCAGGTGCCACTCCAGAATAAGTATGAAGGCCTGGATTTAGAGAGTCAGCCAGATAATTTAGACGATTTAGAAGAAAATTATCTGCGCAGTGAGCCTCCCCATTACGATTCATCTGTCAAAGGGATCACCACCTCTGACATGAAAAGGAAAAGAAGGGTAGTTGTAGTGGGTGACTCCCTTCTGAGGGGAACTGAGGGCCCCATATGTCGACTGCACCCATCCCACAGGGAGGTCTGCTGCCTCCCTGGGGCCTGGGTATGGGATATCACTGAGAGACTTCGTGGGCTGATTCAGCCCTCTGGTTAATACCCACTGTCAATAGTCCAGGCTGGCAGTGATGAGACTGAAAAGAGGAGTGTCAGGGCAATTAAAAGGGACTTTAGGGCATTGGGTCAAGTGGTTGGTAGGAGTGGGGCACAGGTAGTCTTTTCCTCAGTCCCCATGGTGGCTGAGATAAACAGTGAAAGGAATAGAACTCACATCATTAACAAGTGGGTCAAGGGTTGGTGTCATCGGCAAAATTTTGGATTTTTTGATCATGGGACAACTTTTACAGTACCTGCCCTGCTGGAATCAGATGGGATCCATCTCTCAGTTAAAGTCAAAAGGCTTTTAGCTCATGAACTTGAAGACCTTGTTGAGAGGGCTTTTAAGTAGGTTTGAAGGAGGAAGGGGATGCAGCTGGGCTGTCTGAAAGCAGGCCCAAGGGTAGTAAGCCTGAGTTAGGGGTGAAATCAGTAGCCCAGCTGAGGTGCATGTACACCAATGCATGCTGCATGGGTAATAAACAAGAAGAGCTGGAAACCATGGTGCAAGAGCAGAGCTATGATGTAGCTGCCATCGCTGAAACATGGTGGGATGACTCACGCAGCTGGAGCACTGCACTGGATGGCTACAAGCTCTTCAGAAGAGACAGGAAAGGGAGAAGTGGAGGGGTGGCCCTTTATATTAGGGAGGCTTTTGACACCATGGGTATTGAAATGAATGATGATCAAGTCGAGTGCCTATGGGTAAGAATTCAGGGCAAGGCTACTAAGGCTGACATCCTACTAGGAGTCTGCTTTCGTCCACCCAACCGGGGAGGAGAGGTGGACAACTTTTTCTATAAGCAGCTGGAGAATGTTTCAGCATCATCAGCCCTTGTTCTTGTAGGTGACTTTAAGCTGCCAGACATCTGCTGGGAACTCAATACAGCAGAAAAGAGGCAGTCCAGGAAGTTCTTAGAGTGTGTGGAGGAAAGCTTCTTGTTATCCTGGTGAGTCAGCCCACCAGGGAAGGGACTATATTAGATCTGTAGTTTGTAAATAGAGATGGGCTGGTGGGAGATGGGGTGGTTGGAGGCCGCTTGGGGCACAGTGATCATGAAGTTACAGAGTTCTTGATATTTGGTGAAATCAGGAGGAACATCAATAAGACTTTTACATGAGACTTCTGGAGGGCAGACTTTGGCATACTTAGGAGACTTATTCAGAGAGTTCCTTGGGAAACAGCCCTTAAAAATAAAGGAGTTCAGGAAAGGCGGGCGTGCTTCCAAACAGAGATCTTGAGGGCACAGGAGCAGACTGTCTCTGTGTGCTGAAAGGTGAGTCAACGAGGCAAATGTCAAGCCTGGATGTGCAAGGAGGTTTTGAAGGAACTTCGAAATAAAAAGAGGATGTATCGTCTTGGGAAGGAGGGTCAGGTCTCTCAAGAAGTATTTAAGGGGGCTACTAGAGCATGTAGGAAAAAAGTTAGGGAGGCCAAAGCTGTGTTTGAACTACAAATGGCAACTTCTGTAAAAGAGAATAAAAATGTTTTTACAAATATATTAATGGTAAAAGGAAGGGTAAGTCCAGCCTTTGTTCTCTATTGGATGAGAGAGGGAATTTATTAACTGCAGATGAGGAGAAGGCAGAAGTCATTAACACCTTCTTTGCCTCAGTCTTTAGTGGGAAGGTGGCTTGTCCTCTGGACAAGTGTCCTCCTGGATTGTAGATGCTATCAGGGAGCAGAATGGTCCCCCTGTTATCCAGGAGGAGGCAGTCAGAGAACTGCTGAGCAGCTTAGATGTTCATAAATCTATGGGACCAGATGGGATCCACGCCAGGCTGATGAGGGAGCTGGCAGATAAGCTGGCAAAGCCCCTCTGCATCATTTACCAGCAGTCCTGGCTCACTGGTGAGGTTCCAAATGACTGGAAGCTGGCCAATGTGACACTCACTCACAAAACGGGTGGGAAGGAGGATCCTGGCCAGTTATTATAGGCCAGTTAGCCTGACCTCAGTACCAGGTAAGATAATGAAACAGTTTCTACTGAGTGTTATCATGCAGCACTTACAGGATGGTCAGGGTATCAGACCCAGCCAGCATGGGTTTAGGAGGGGTAGGTCGTGTTTGAGCAACCTGATCTCCTTTTATGACCGAGTGACCCACCTGGTGGGTGCAGGAAGGGCTGTGGATGTTGTGTATTTGGACTCCAGCAAGGCCTTTGACACTGTCTCAACACAGCATTCCCTGGAAAAGCTGCAGCCCACGGCTTGGACAGGAGCACTCTTTGCTGGGTTAAGAACTGGCTGGATGGCTGGGCCCAGAGAGTAGTGGTGAACAGTGCTGCATCCAGCTGGGGATCAGTCACCAGTGGTGTCCCTCAGGGCTCTGTGCTGGGGCCAGTCCTGTTCAATATTTTATTGACGACATTGTCTTGGTTTAATTTTGACTTTCCCGGCTAACGCACCAAATTAATGTTTTGAGTTTGAGTTGCCAATTTGAATAAACTTATTTTTCTTGTTGTGAGACAGAACCAGGAGCAAAAGAGCAAGGCAGGCCTAAAACTTGAGAGAGTATAAAAGAAAATTTATTAACTACACAAACAAAAAGAGAGAAAAAAAAATAAATTTCAGAATAAGATTTTTTTAGATCACTCCTTCCCTCCCTCTCCCAATGTTCATAACAACAAAACAAACATATAACAAATACTTCGGTCAGTGCCTAATTTAGTCTTTCTCAGTTCACTCCTGGAGAGAGAAGCTTCTTCTTGTTGAAGTTGTAGGGATTTTTCCCACAAGAATTAAAAAGACAGTTCTCTTGTGGTTTTATTTTTCACGGTTTGCATCCGCCCGGGAACCTGCAACCGTGACGCTCCTCCCAACTCTACAGCCGTCCCAAAGTTGTAGATGTGGGCCATGTCTGCTCCATGGGGTATTACTTTTAAGAATGAAATGTTCAACCACAAAGATTCTCTCTGTCTCCTTTTTCTCTGCTAAGGCTTCATCTTCAGAAAACCAAAATCCCCTTCTTTTCTCAGGACAGAAATTCTTAACACAGGTGCTCTTTAGTCAAATCATCTATTAAATGGAACATTTCCATCCCCCCATGTCTCTTTCCATGGTTTATAGGAATATTCAGTACATCAGTTCATTCCTACAATTTCACAAAAAGATTTTCAGCCATTTCAGCATCTTCTCATTCTCCTTCCATCTTAAAAACTTAGCTCTTACATCACTGACTTCAGAAATCTTCTTATTCCCTTTCATATTCAAAGGAAAGGCTGGAGGCTTTGCAAATCTTATCTGAGCACTAAAGAGTTAAAGTTTAACACAACTACAAGAGTTGGGCCAGGCTCAGGCTGAGCTGGGAGGCAGCTGAGGTGTTAATCAGCCTTTCTGGGGCTGGGCTGCAGCCCCCACACTGCTCATGGCCACCCGGGCAGGCCCGGCCCCTCCGGCAGCAGCAAGAGTCGGCCTCCCCCCACGCCAGAGCCGCAGGCCCGTGGAGGAGGAAGCCGTGAAGGTCTTATCACACAACTTTTTCTCCCCCCGGCCATCGGGTCCCCCTCGTTGGCAAACGGGGCCCAAGTGGCCTCCCGAGCCTCCCCCCCCCACATGGGGGAGGGGGAAGCTCGGGTTGATGTTACCTGCTCAGCCGCCGGAAGACAAAGAGGGTCAGTTCTGGATTACCTTCCTCAAAATGTGTGTTCACGGAGCAAACTAACTTTCTCTAATTGGCTGTTGCAGGTATCCCAACCCCCACAGAGGAAATTCCCTTAGGAAGAATCTCTTCTGAGTTTCTTCTTCCTAAGTCAACCTATCACAGACATGGATGAGGGTATTAAGTCATTCATTAGTAAAGTTACAGAAAACACTAAGCTGGGAGCATATGTTGATCTGCTGGAAGGTAGGAGGGCTCTGCAGAGAGACCTGGAATGGTTGGATGGACGGGCAGAGTCCAATAAAATGAAGTTTAATAAATCCAAGTGCTGAGTCCTGCATTTTGGCCTCCATAACCCCTGCAACATTATAGGCTGGGGATGGTGTGGCTGGACAGTGCCCAGGCAGGAGGGGACCTGAGGGTGCTGGACAACAGCCGACTGAACATCAGCCAGCAGTGTGCCCTGGTGGCCAAGAAGGCCAATGGCCGCAGGCCTGGATCAGGAAGTGTGTGGCCAGCAGGAGCAGGAGGGTTATTCTTCCCCTGTACTCAGCACTGGTGAGGCCACACCTTGAGTGCTGTGTCCAGTTCTGGGCCCCTCCGTTTAGGAAGGACCTTGAGACACTTGAGCATGTCCAGAGGAGAGCAACAAGGCTGGGGAGGGGATTGGAACACAAAGCCTATGAGGAATGACTGAGGGAGCTGGGGTTGTTTAGCCTGGAGAAAAGGAGACTCAGGGGTGACCTTATCTCTCTCTACAACGCCCTGAAAGGTGGCTGTAGTCAGGTGGAGTTGGTCTCTTTCTCCAAGCAGCACTGACAGAACGAGAGGACAGTCTTAAGCTGCGCCAAGGGAAATACAGGTTGGATATTAGGAAAAAGTGATCAAGTACTGGAATTGTCTGCCCAGGGAGGTGGTGGAGTCTCCGTCCCTGGGTGCACATAAAAAAAGAGTGGATGTGGCACTCAGTGCCATGGTTTAGTTGAAGTGTTAGGGCATGGATTGGACACAATGATTTGAAGGTCTCTTCTAACCCAGTGATTCTGTCATTCTCTAAAAAGACCAGCACTAATTCAGCCTTGCCAGCATTTCTTAATAGTGTGTTGTTGTTCTTGAGGAAAGCTACACATTTGGGGAAACACCTTTGGAGGAAAGGGGCTTGCTTCTTAAGGAAAGTGCTTCCCAAGGAGCTCCCACTGCGGTGGGTGCAAGTGTCCCCCTTTGGCTCCCTGTGGTCCTTTCAGTCCTTGAGGCCCGCTGCCCTTGGCACAGGGGCAGGGGAAGGGAGAAGGCTGTGAAGAGCAGGTTTGGCATCTGCCTGGACCTGCAGAGACCAACCCAAGCACCTGCAGCAGGGTGTGTTACCCCCACTTTGAACAGAGGTGTGAGCAGGAGCATCTCTGTCCAGCTGCGAGCCCCAGAGCTCTCTTTGAGAGCTGTGAATTAAAAGGCCTTTACGCACACACTGTTCACATCTTACCTGCCTGCTGTGTTCCAGCTCTTGGAAATATGCAATTGCTTCTGGCTTGGAGGAAGCTCATAAGTCTTCCTCGGGCTTGAACTTTGCAGCCCTGCTTCCTGGTCATGCTCTACAGGATTGTCTGCTCAAATAGCCAGTGGTTAGCTTTTGCAGTTAGCTTGTTCTGCTCAATTTGCTGATTTTTAAAAAGTGCTTCATTCACATACCCTTTTCTAATGTAACTACTCCTTCCTGCACAGCTACAGCTTTTTGTGGAAGTCAAGATTATCTCATTGCCTAGGCATCAAGCCACCCCTTTTTTATAGCTTTTGCAATTTCTTTTGCAACTCCAGTCTTGTTGTGGTCTCAAAATACTTACCCGTTTCAATCCTGCATCTCATTTTATTTTGCTCCCACTTGTGATACATGGTGGCAGTTTGTTTACAACACCATACAAACAATGGCTCTTGGTGCAGGTTCCTAGGATTGGTATTCCAGTTCCTAAAATTCCTACAAAAAGTTGTGTTAGCCAGTTCAGATTAGGTAGCCAATATGTTAGAGTTTCCCGCAAGTATTTACTCCAAGATGCAAGATGTCTTTGGTCACTTCACGGAGTACTTTTGCATGTTGCCAAATGTTATGGATATCCTCTGCTATTTGCCCTGACTGATCTATATAAGTGCAACACCTGCTATAAATTAGAATGCAAACTCCTCCCATTTGGCTGTTGCCATATCTAACACCATGTGCTTTTGAAAGACTACTTCTTTTAGTGAATTTATTTCAGTTTGTAGTCTTCTTAAGGCATCTGCTGTTGAATTAGCAATCAATTCTATTTTGGCTGAGATGCTTGAAATGGCCTTTTCCAGTTGTGCAATTCCTGAATTTGGGAGCAATGCCCTAACAAAACTGTGAAAGCTGGTGCTGTATCACACCTGTGGGTTATTGGGTGTTGTTTTTGTGAGTCTTCCACAGTCCTTGAATTCTACCTGTCATTTCATTAGTTTGATTTCTAACTTGTAACTGAGGGAGAAGGTATCCCATGGTACGTTGGCCAGTCCAGTTACCTGGTCAATGTTTTAATGCTATTCCCTTCCCAAAAGCCACCAAGATGCACCAGGAAGGTTGCAGCTGGTGTTAATTCTCACGGACTCGTTTCCACTATGTCTGTCAAGAAGACAGTTTTCTCACATTGGCTGAGTGACATTGACCCACTCAGTTGTGTTACTGGAAAAGTTGCCGAGATTTGCTCCAGAGTGGTTCAGCCCTGTGTATGTGACTGACTCGTTGATAGGCAGTAATTGGAAAAGGGGCTTTGCCGAGGAAGATCCTACCTGTCTACACTGAGCACTAGTGCTGTGTAAGCTACAGGGCTTCAAATCTGACCAATTGCTCGATGGTACCCCTGTTAAGGGAAGGTTCCATTGTTGCACTTCTCCACAAAGCCAGCAATCCCCGAGTCCTGTATAATTAGCTGTGGTTCCTATTAGTGTTACATGGCTGATAACATCGAAGGCCAGTGACAGTATAAGCAATGAAAAAGACAGTGAAATGCAATATGAATTTAATGGTTTATGAGTGAATTTCAATTTTAGTCCATGGTCCCCAACAGGTTTGGTTGTCCAGGGTTTAATTGGTGATTTCTTCACTGGGATGCAGTGAATCCAGCTAGGTCTTTCCTTTACTCAAACGGACGTAAAGGTAGTCAGGAGCACTTGGATGGATCCGTCCCACTTTACTTGCAGAGGATCACCTGTAAAATTCTTGACCTACACCCAGTCACCAGGATCAATTGTATGCAATTTATGATGCGGCTGCTTCGCTTGATTCTCAAACACATTATTAAACATCTGGTGCAATTGGTTGTTTGTAGCCATTAAATATTCATAGACATATTGATGACCAACTTGAGCCAAATTTTCATCATGAGTAACATTTAATCCATAAGGTCTGCCACAAAGCATTTGAAATGAGCTAACTTTTTCTTTAGACCTAGGTTTTCTTCTGAGTCTGATAAGGGCAATAGGTAAAGCTTGACAGCAATATAAATTAATTTCTTGACGTATTTTAGCTATCTGGTTTTGGATCATATGTTTGAGGTTTTCTACTTGACCACTAGCTTGTGATCTGTAGGGTGTGTGAAGCTGCCCTTGGATTCCTAATGCTTTGCTGAGAGCTTGCACAATTTCTGCACAGAAATATGATTCTCTGTCAGGGGATATTTCTCTAGGTGCACCAAACCAAGGTATGATCTCATTCAACAACACTTCTATCACTTCTCTAGCTTTATTTGTCCTACTAGGGAATGCTTCTGGCCACCCAGAGAAAGTATCAGTAAGTACCAGCAAATATCAAAACCCCCCCTTTCTTGGGAGTTCAGAAAAGTCTGTCTGCCACAGGGCTCCAGGAAAAGCTCCTCCACTAATAATAACTCCTTGTTCTAGCCTAAATCCTATCGGGTTTGGATTATTCTTCAAACAAGTCACACATTGTGATGTTTCTTTAACAATGTCCTGCATGCCTGGGCCTGCAATTCATTTTTTAGGTGGTGTTGTAGGGATTCTGCTCTTCTTACAAGTCTTACCACGTACAATTTCACATTATGTCATGAACTTTTCTGGTATTATTAGTTGACCTGTTGTCTAATTGTCCCCAACCATTTTCTAAAAGTTTCCTTTTCATTAATGCATTTATAATCAGAAGGTTGGTGTTTTACAGGCTGCTTAGTTGATACTGCAGTGGGTATTAGAGCTGCCACAAGTGGTTCATTTCTTTTGGCAGCGATTCCAGCTGCATCATCTGCAAATTTCCTGCCACCTTCCGGGAGGGTGTTACCTTTAGAGTGCCCTCAGCAATGTACAATTGCCACTTGCAATGGGAGTTCCACCTCCCTGGGGAGCCTGAGGATTTCAGTGGCATATTTGATGCTCTTCTTTTGTGCAGTCAGGAATCTTCTTTCCCTCCATATGGCTCCATGGGCATGAACAATTCCCATAAGCACATCTTCCATCAGTCCAAACATTAACTTTTATTCCTTTTGCCAGTTGTGATGCTCGAGTGAGGGCTCTCAGCTCAGCCCTTTGTGCTCAAGTTCCTGCTGGTAATGGGCTTGACTTGATGACCTCCAAGACTGTAGTCACAGGCTACCCCACCCTTCACACTCCCTGTCTCACAAACTGCTGCCATCAGTGAACCAGTTCATGGCAGCTGGGAGCAGCTGTTCCTTTAGATTTGGCTGGCTGGAATACACAGCTTCCATGGTCTCTAGGCAGTCGTGTACTACAGGTTCAGCTTCCGACTTCCCTTGCAGAAAAGAGGTAGGTTAACTATACTGCTCACTTGAATTTCAGTATCATCAGGTTCAGCCGAGAATACTTGGTATTTTAGGAGCCTTGAGGGAGACAGACATTGGGTCTCTTTTCTGATCTAAAACAGGCGACAGCTTGTGTGACACTAAGACAGTCATCTTTTGTCCTGTTGTAAAGTTCCTTGCTTCTTCAATGTTCATGATGGCTGCTGCTCCTCCCCTAAGGCAGGCAGGCCAGCCCTTGGGCACAGTATGGAGTTGTTTAGAAAAGCAGCCTACTGCCCTTTTGTAAAGCCCAGGCCTTGTGCCAGAACTGCTAAAGCTCTTGTCTATCTCTCATGTGAGAATACCCAAAATGGCTTACTCACATCAGCAGCCCCAAAGCAGGGGCCCTCATGAGTTCACGCTTCATTTCTTCAAAGGCCCTGTTCACTTCTGGGCTCCATATCAAGGCATTTTTAGAAATTGTCACCAATTCATAGAAAGGTTTCACAATCAATCCATTGCTCTATATCCCCAGTTGGCACCAACCTGTCGTTCCAAGGAGAGCATGGAGTTCTCTTATGGTTTGTGGTTGAGATGTCTGGGAAATTGCTTCCTTCTGGGCAGTTCCCAAGGACCGTTGTCACCTCCATGCCCTTTTCACATTTCTCCTCTAGGCCTGTGTAGTCTCTTGTTAACTGTTTCAGAGGACCTGCTCTCCTGGAGCCTTCCTGAGGCTTCTCTCTTGCAGGTGCCTTCCAGGTACGACTGAAGGACATGCTGACTTGGAGCTTTTCCAAGGCATCTCTCCTGCAAGTAGCCATCAATCCAGGCACTGACATGGAGCAGAGACTCCCGAGAGTGCCCAAGCTGGCCTGGGTGACAGAGGAGGAAGAAAGCCCTGGCGCTGCCCCAGCACAGGAGACTGAAGAGGTGGTGCCGTTCCAGCCAGCGCAGGAGGGTGAGTGGCAGAGCTGGGCCTCAGGGCTGGTGCCTGCATCCAGCTTTGCCCCATCCCATCCCATCCCATCCCATCCCATCCCATCCCATCCCATCCCATCCCATCCCATCCCATCCCATCCCATCCCATCCCATCCCATCCCATCCCATCCCATCCCATCCCATCATCCCAGGTGATTAAAGGTTGAATTTGATAATCCAGGTTGAAGTCCAGTGTAGATGTTGGTGGTCAAAGGTTGCATTTGAATGAGAAAAGTTGGATTTGAAGGTCCAGGGTTGTATTTCATGAGGAACACTATGAATCCATGGAATAACTGTATTCCAGGTGCTAAGGATTTAGAATCCTCTTGCTCCCCTCCCAGATACCCATTAAAACTATGGAATTACAGTATTCCTGGCATTAGGAATTTAGAATTCTCCAGCTGCCCACATAAATTCCTCTGGAATAATGGTATAATGGGTATTGGGAACTTGAATCCTCCAGTTCTTTTCCCATACTCCCTTGGAAAAATGTCATTCCAGTTGTCAAGAATTTGGAATCTCCAATAGACCGTCCCCAAATGCCACCAAATTCCCAAGGAAAAACAGCATTCCAGGTGTCAGGAATTGACAATCCTCCAGTTCACCTCCTAATTTCCCCTGGAATAATGGCATTCCAGGTGTTGGGAATGAAGAATTCCCCCATGCAGTCTCCCAAATTCCAACTCAATTCCCATGGAAAAACAGCATTCCAGGTGTCAGAATCCTCCAGTTCCACTGCCATACTCCCATGGATTAATGGCATTTTAGGCATAGAGAATTCAGAATGCTCCTGCTTCCCTCCCAGATTCCCACTAAAACCATGGAATTACAGCATTCCAGGAATTGGGAAATTAGAATTGTCCAGTTCCCCCCTCAAATTCCCATGGAATAACCACAATTCAGGTGTTACAGATTATGAATACTGAGGGTCCACTCTCAAATTCCCCCCAAACTGCCACGGAATAATGACATTTTGGGATTTGAGAATTTAGAATCCTCCACTTCCCCTTCCAAATTCCCAACAAAACCACAGAATAAGACCAGTGCAGCATTGGGAATTTCGCATCCTCCAGCTCCCCTCCCAAATTCCCACACAATAGAGGCATTTCGGGTGTCGGGATTTTCGACTCCTCCATATACCTTCATCAACTCCCATGAAATCCATGGAATTACAGCATACAGGTTGTTCGGAATTTGGAATACTACAGTTCCCCTCCAAATTTCCCGTGAAATAATGGCACTATGGCTATCAGGAATTTTGAATCCCCCATATGCCCTCTCAAATTCCAACCAAATTCCCATGGAATAGCAGAAATCCAGTTATCAGGAATTTAGAGTCATCCATATGCCCTCAAAAATTCCCAGGGAATACCAGCTTTGTAGGAATGGGGAATCTTGAATCCTCCAATTCCCCTCCCAACTTCCCATGGAATAACAACCTTCCAAGTATTAGGAGTTTCAAATACTCCAGTTCCCCAACAAAAATCCCATTCAATAAGGGCATTCCAAGTGTCAGGAATTGAGAAGGCTCCACCTCTCCAAAAGAATTCCCATGGATATAGAGGATTCTGGCTGCACAGAATTTAGAATGCCGCATAAACACTGCCAAATACCCACCAAATTTGCAAGGAATTAAAACACTCCAGATTTCAATAATCGTGAACCCTCGTCTTCCCCTCCCAAATTCCCATGGAATAATGGCATTCTGGGTGTTGGGAATTTACAATCCCCCATAAACCGACCCCAAATCCCACCAAATTCCCAAAGAAGAGTAACTTTCCAGGTTTCAGGAATTTGAAATATTCCAGTTCCCCACCCAAATTCCTATGGATCACCAGCCTTCTAAGTGTCAGGAATTGAGAATCCTCCAGCTCAGCGAAGGAATTCCCATGGAATAATGGGATTCCAAGTATTAGGAACTTAGAATACCCCATAGAGCCTCCCAGATTCCCACCAGATTCCCATGGAATAACAACATTCCAGATTTCAGGAACTGAGAATCATCCTCTTCCCCTCCCAAATTCCCATGGAAACATGGCATTCTGTTACTCTGTAATTTGGAACCCCCCATAAGCTGTCCCAAAATCCCACCCAATTCCCATGGAATAGCAGCATTCCAGGTGCCAGGAATTTAGGATAGCCCATTTCCGCATCCAAATTCCCATAGAGTAACGGCCTTCTGGCTATCGGGAATTTCGAATCGTCCATACAGCCTCCCATATTCCCATGGAATAACGCATACTCAGGTATGGGGAATTGAGATTCATCTAGTTCCGCACCCAAATTCCCATGGAATAACAGCATTCTGGGAGCTGGGTATTTGGAAACTGCCTTTTTCCCTTGCAATTGTTTAGGGAATAAGGGCATTATGGGCATTGGGAACGTAGAATCCTGATGTTCCCCTTCCAAATTCCCATGGAATAACCATTTTCGTGTGTTGGGAATTTCGAATGATCCCGTTCCACTCCCAAAATCCAATCAACCTGTAACGAAATAATGATATTTTTTTTGTTAAGAATTTAGAATCCTTTCCAATTCCCCGTCCAAAGTCCTATAGAAAAGCTGTATTCCGGCTTTGGGGATTATGGAAACATCCATATGCCCACATAAATTGCCACGAAAAACCTCAGAAAAAGAGCATTCATGGTGTTAGGAATATGGTGTCTGCCAGTTGCACTATCCACTTCCCAGCAAAACCATGGAATTGCAGCTCTCTGGGCATTGGGAGTTTGGAATCCTCCAGTTCTGCTCTCAAATTCCAATGGAATAACAGCCTTCCAGGCATGGGGATATTGGAATCCTCTAGTTCGTTTCTAAAAAGCCCATGGAATAACAACGTTCTGGGCATTGAGAAGTGCAAATTTGCCAATCCCCTTCCCAAATCCGTAGGGAATAAGACAATTCCGGGTGTCAGGTATTTGAAATCCTTCAGCTCCGCACCATAATCCCCGTGGAATAACAGAATTCCAGGTGTTAGGAATTGAGCATCCTCCACTTCCCCTTTGAATTTCCCTCCGAATCATGGCATTCTGGGTGTCGGCAGTTTAGAATCTCCCCTAGACTCTCCCAAATACCCACCAAATTCACAAGGAATATCAGAATTCCAGATATCAGGAATGTATTATCTGCCAGCTCTCCACAAAATAACCCATGGAATCATGGCGTTCTGGCTGGTGGGAGCCTTGACTCCTCCAGTTATCCTCCCAGTTCCCCATGGAATAATTGGATTCTGGGTGTTGGGAATTTACATCCCCCCATAAACCAACCCCAAATCCCACCACATTCCCAAAGAAGAGCAACTTTCCAGATGTCAGGAATTTGGAATATTCCCGTTCCCCACCCAAATTCCTATGGAACAACTGCATTCCAAGGGTCAGAATCCTCCAGCTCCCCAAAAATATTCCCCTGGAATCATGGGATTCCAGGTGAGAGCAATTTAGAATGCCCTGTACAGCCTCCAGATTCCCACCAGATTCCCATGGAATAACAACATTCCAGATTTCAGGAACTGAGAATCATCCTCTTCCCTTCCCAAATTCCCAGGGAAACATGGCATTCTGTTATTCCGTAATTTGGAACCCCCCATAACCTTTCCCGAAATCTCACCAAATTCCCATGGAATAGCAGCATTCTGAGTGTCAGGAATTTAGGATAGCCCATTTCCGCATCCAAATTCCCATAGAATAACGGCCTTCCAGCTATCAGGAATTTCCAATCATCTGTACGACCTCCCATCTTCCCATGGAATAACACATACCCAGGTATGGGGAATTGAGTTTCATCCAGTTCTCCACCCAAATTATCATGGAATAACAGCATTCTGGGAGCTGAGTATTTGGAATCTGGCTGTTTCCTTCACAAAAGTTTAGGGAATAACAGCATTCCAGGCATTGGAAACGTAGAATCCTGATGTTCCCCTTCCAAATTCCCATGGAATAACCATTTTATTGTGTTGGGGATTTCGAATGCTCCAGTTCCTCTCTCAAATTCCAATCAAACCATAATGAAGTAATGACACTTTGCGTGTGGAGAATTTAGAATCCTCCACTTCCCCTTCCAAATTCCCAAAGAATTGCTGCATTCCGGGTTTGGGGATTTTCGAAACATCCATATGCTCATTTAAACTCTCACACCAACCTCAGAAAAACAGCATTCATGGTGTTGGGGATATGGTATCTGTCAGTTGCACTATTCACTTCCCAGCAAAACCATGGAATTGCAGCACTCTGGGCATTGGGAGTTTGGAATCCTCCAGTTCTGCTCTCAAATTCCAATGGAATAACAGCCTTCCAGGCATGGGGATATTGGAATCCTTTACTTTGCTTCCAAAAAACCCATGGAAAAACGATATTCTGGGCATTGAGAATTGAGAATTTGCCAATTCCCTTCCCACTCGGCTTTCAAGGAACGATTCCTAACAGCAGAAGCATCAGAAGCACAAAGTGGATTACGAGAAGGGACAATGTAGAACACGTGTCTGTCCTGGCACATTTTCCTGTGAGATATGTCCCTCCAGGTCTTCGGTCCTTGCGAAGCTCTATGTACTGTGTGCGTTGCTACTTGTAGCTGAGAACGACCGTGGAGCTAGCAGCGAATTCGGAGAGCGCTGAGCACCTAGTCAAGGAGCGAGAATTGCCCCTGCAATGCGGTGCTAATAGCAGCTTCCTCGCGGCGGGGGCGAGCTCCGGCCACAAGACATTCTCGTCCTGGCAACTGATCTCTGTGAAGGGCGTAGGCGAAAAGCTTTCGTTTTCCATTCGAACTGCGAGAGAGGCAGACTGTTGCACGGAGCTCTGAGAACAAAGGTGCACGCCCTAGGCAGACTTGGGCAGAAGCAGCGTTCTCGAGTGCTTGGCTGCCGGCACACTGCTGGCTGTGGGACACCCCTGCAGCGGCTTCTGGCCGCCGGCAAGTGAAAGCAGCGCCAGGCATGGGCGAGGGTGGAGAACAAAGCCGCACAAGTCCCGTGCTTGTGTGCACCACATTACAGGCTACTAGGAGAGGAAGTTGGCTGCCTTTCCCTTGCCTTCCCAAGTGCCCTTAGCAGTCGGAAGGAGCAAACTGAAGCACTGCTGCTTGTGCTGCTCCTTGGTTCCCTTGCAGCCCGCTGTGGAAACATTGGCAGTCACTTCTAGGCGCCGAGTTGCACACAGCACCACGGTAAGTGCCGCGGAGAAGGTAAATACCGAGTGCAGCGAGCAGCTGGACGTGGCTTACGTGCAATAAGTAGAAGGTGAACCTAGGCACTGCCTCTTCAATCTGGCCGCCTCTGCTCTGGTAGCAACTTTTGCAAGTCGGCAGAGGGAGCTGCCAGTATGTAGAATGGAGGGCAGCAAGACACCGTGTGTTATGCGCCCTTTCAGGGCTTCTGACAGAGGGCTACTTTAAGAATGCCTTCTTCTTCCTCGCGTCCTTCTCCCTTTGCTCTAGCTGCATGGAGTACAGCACAGCGAAGGTGTGAGGAAGGGCACTGCCCCAGCTTTTGCCCTGGCCTGCCTGTGCTGCGCCTTTAGCTGCACACCGGAACAATGGCATTTCTTACCCGCAAGGTAAAAAAGGCTTTAGCGTAGCCTCAGGAATGGCATGTGCCTAGACATTAAGTTGAGCGACCATGTATGAGGGAGTCTTTAGAGGTTTCCTCCCCCATGGCGCAGGTGTATTCTCATTCTCGTGCTGAACTGAAAAGTCACGGCATAGCAAGTTTGGCCTGCCTTGTGCAGAGACGAACACAAATGTGGGGCTATGATCCTCTGTGTTTGGAGCTCTGCTTCCGGGTGTGTGGGCTGCCATGAGCCTGCAGCAGCCACCGAGGACACTGTGGATTGTGGATGAGGCTGGGCTGGTCCCCCACCCCCTGTTGTTCTGACAGCGGCAGGAGTGGTGTCCGAGTGGCATCGCCAGAGGGCCCCATGGGGGGCAGGGAGAGAGCCGGGATTGACCCCGAGCGGCACCGGAAGCAATATCCGTAGGGCCCGGAAGGCCAGTGGTGGCATCGAGTTTCACGGGTAGGAGGCTGCTAAGGTGCTTTGAAAGGTGGAGCTCCTTTGCTCTAGGACGGTCTGGGAGAGCTAAGGGTGTCCAATCTGGAGAACAGAAGGCTCCAGGGAGACCTTCGAGCCCCTTGCAGTGCCTGCTGGGGCTCCAAGATAGCTGGGGAGGGACTTTGGAAAAGGGTCTGGACTCACAAGACAAGGGGGAATAGCTTCAAACTGCAAGAGGGCTGGGGTAGCTGGGATATTGGAAAGGAATTCTTCCTTGTGTGTGTGCTGAGGCCTGGCACATGTTGCTCAAAGAGGCTGTGTGGGAGCCCCATGGCAGGAAGTGTCCAGGGCCAGGCTGGAGCGGACATGGAGCAACCTGGACTAGTGGAAAAGTGTCCCTGCCCATGTCAGGATGTGGGAAGAAGAGTATCTGTCTCTAAGGTCGCTTCCAGTCCAAACCATTCTGGGATTCTAGGATTCATGGAAGGCCCTTTTCCAAGTGAAGTGTTGTATCTCTTGGCTCCCAGCTTGTAGTTGCCAGTTCTTCTGGAAGCAGGCGTGGCGAAGCAGCTGTGATGAGCCATGGGTTCTCAATAGGACGAGTGTGATATATTTGCAGAGAGGAAGGCTGCAGACAGATCTTCAAGGTCCAGGTAAAACAAGCAAAGGATTGAATAAAAGCCAAAGGTTGGTTGTGTTAGTTTGCTGGCTGTTGAAATGGCCCCAGGTCATTTTCAACATTTCTAATTTGGATTTGTTTGAGTAAAAAACGAATGTGTTACCTCCAGCGTAGGCTCTCCAATGCATCTCCATGTGCTCCCATCTCTTTGTTGTATATCGGGTTCTATTAACTGAAGACAGAATCATAACACAGTAGTAAAACATTTAGAGGTGTGGTTAGCCAGCTTCAGGAGTTTTCAACTCTGCTGTTGACTTTTCTGGTAACTGTAAGCAAGGCAACACAATCCAGTTACTCCACTTTTCCTCTCTGAGGAAAAGATGATTTTTTTTCTCATTTTGAAAATAGCCTTGAATGAAGAGAGTTATGCATGTGGCATGTAGGATTCATAATTTTACCTTTCTCTTCTGCTGTCTTTCACGTACTAGTCTTTTTAAAATTTTTTTGTCGCTGTTCTCCATTCAGTAGGTTTGAAAGAATTCTAATTGTTGAGATGATGGTTCTTTGAAGGCTCACTTAGCCCACCTTTTGGGTGAAGGAAAGAAGAAGACAAGGTCCTCTAGGAAGAGTAAAAAGCATACATACTTTCAAGAGACATTCCAAGATGTCTGCTGATGCCATGCAATTACCGTGTAATCAGCAGAAATGTGTTGGAAAAAGACCCATCAGTGACTTCACAAGAAAGCCACACTCAAGACAAGTAAAGAACAGAAGCATAAAACCCCAAAGGTATGAAATGGACCGATTTTCATTGGGAATGAGCAACTCCTGAATTCTTGGTTCTAGAACTAGGGGCTTGTAATAAATAGACTGTCTCCTTGCCAAACGTAAATTTGGTGTCATGAACTGCTCACTGCCCGTTGAAGTGCAGGGCTAGTAGACTAATATTTGCCATGGCAGGCATGTTGTATGGCTTTCCTGTTAAAAAGAAATTGGTTTTGCTCATAGCAATCTAGATATGTACCCAGTCTGACACCTATTTTTTAGGCTATATTTCCAAGTAAATGGCTTCCATGATGATGCAGTAAGTTTATGTCATGAACAGGAATGAAGTGATTGCATGCATCCTTTTTTACCCTAAGCCAGCTGCTGAATAATGAGACAGAGACTCTCACTGACGCCAAGGAGTGCCCGTGCTTTTGGGAAAAGCACTGGGCAGATAAAGCCTATTTCCACATTTCTTGCTAGCGTCTCCTTCAAAGTTCATGGGTTTGTTCATCTTTTAGAGCTGTTCTAGATGTCTTTGTAGTTTACATGTACTAAATGTAGCAGGTATTGCTTTCATGGCGTCCTACTAGATTTGAAGTTGGGATCTACTCAGGCTTCAATGTCTCAGAAGAAGCAACGTTGATTCTTTGAATTCTGTTCTTGAACGTGAGAATGCTACTTATGTAGTTAATGAATTAATTAAATCGAATTCACTTGAATGGAAAAATTGTCTTGTTCATGTAGATTTTAACTTGGGAAATTGATATTTGAGTTCTGCTTTTCATTGTTGTTACTTTTCTGTATTCTTTGATTGCACAGATAGCAGATGTACTGACCAAGTATTGTGTGAAACTGGAGGAAATGTCCTTCCTCTTGGCAGCTGATGTTCACAAGCTCATTAACGCTAAGGCCATGGTAACTGTTTTACCTGGGGCAAGATAGCAGTCTGAATATTCCTAGAATGTCTTTCTTTCCCCAGATGAAATTCATTTTTTCTGCCTATCAATCACGGAAATATAGAAGAAATTTCTACTTGGCAGGGTATTGGTTATCATTTGTGTTCTTTTCTCCCCTCATTTTCTGTAGAAGAGACAATTTTTGGTTTGTTTTTGCCTGTTGTATGCTGCTTCTACTTCTGGTTTTATTTTTTAATACAAAGAATATAAAGAGAGCACTGCTGGATAATGAGAGGGCAACTGCCAAGCTACTCTTGAATCGAATGAAATCAGAGCTTGAGAAAGAAAAATGGCATCAACTGAAATGGCAAGGGAGAGTCAAGGACTGGAAGCTCATGCAAAAGAAGTGTGTAGTTCAGAGTTTCAGGTCAGAAATTTGGCAGTCTTCTTTTGGACAATGAGCAACACAAAGTGGCTAGCGTTCACTTTTGGTTTCTATCAAAGTAATACTTGATCATTTTTTCTTTCTACATAATCCACGTATGATATCACATATATCATGTGATTCCATTCTGCATATCTACTTTCCATCCTGCAGAGAATTTATGGCAAGTGAAGAAATACAGAATCCCCCAACTGTGAATATGGAAATGGAAAAGTTGACAAAGGAGCAGATGGTACTCAGTGAAGAGAGACTGAAGGTTTTGCAATATATCGGGTATGGCAAAAGAGGGTATAGCATAAAGGAAAACAATTGTTGCTGGAGTTAATGAAGGACTTGGCTACAAAATGCACTTTGCTTCCTGTCAATGTGTGATTGCTAAATGCAGCAGTAAGGCAGGGTCTACATCTATTTCTGTACAGCTCTTTTGAATGGAAAAAATGCATTCTTGATTTTCAGTGCCCCAGCTACACTTAATAGGTGGCGATCAGGCTCTAAAAATGGAGGAATGCAGAAGTAAATCTCGAAACATAGCAGAAATGGGCAAAGAGGGGTGGAGAGCTAGAACTTGGTGTTTTTGTCAAGGCATTTTTTTCTTAATGGCGTGGGATTTTATTTGCGGAATAATTTAAGAGAGGAGTCTGGATAGAAATCTAACGTTGCTACGTTTGAATATCCATCCTGAACACAAGACACATTGGTGTGGGTGCAATGCATTACGATCATTACAGGGAGGTTTTTTACGGTGGATGTAGGAACGAGGTAGATGACAGTTAGTTCCTTATCGGGCAGTAAACAGTTGGCCTTGAACAACAACAATCTCAGGTTTATTTTCATTGCCAAGATGGCTGTAAATAAAAGAAAGCCCAGTAGTATGGATATTCAGATTCATAATTTTATATTTGAAGTACTGACTGGTTTGTATTTTAGGATACCTGACTCTTGTTTCCTACTTTGATAGCACCTTGTTGCCTCCAACACGTGCCAAATCTGATGGAAACGAATGGTGCAGAACTCTGGAGAATTGAAACAAAAGTCTAGGTAGGTCGGGAAATCCTAAGAACAGTCTGGAATTCAAGCAATATTTTCTTTTCTCCCGGGCAACGATGAGGCAGACAGTTGCTTTGAGAGTGCATGTTTGCTCTATTCTTTGTTCCGTGTGTTGCCACATACCTTCTCAGTTGCTTGGAGGTGGCAGTAAGAGCCAAAGAAGCTGCCTGTGGCATGGCTTTCCTTTGGCCAGTACATGGGGAGATCTAGCAGGAACTGGCTCGGTTAGAATGAATCTGGGGGAAATCAAAAGTTAATTTTGACATGGATCCCTTCTCAATCATACAAAAATACTCCTTTTTAACTCTTGGAGAAGAAGAAGGGAAGTATTGGAGATACTTCCTTTCTCTGTGTCCTTGCAGCATGCCTTCCCGCTCTGTGTCTGCCTTCTCTTGCTCCAGAGCACATCCTGTTGGGATGTTTGTAGCCTGTATGATAGCAAAGAAGTTGGTAGCGATTGTAAGTACCTTGCTACTTTGAAGCATAATGATAAACAGCTGTGTATGAAAATGTCTTGATTTCTTTGGCTGGTAGTGTCTGGTGTCTGTAGGCACTGCTGGCATCTGTTCCGTGTGCTGAGATTCATGTTGGATACCAGTCGTAAAATTCCAGGCAGCCTTTTATCATGTTACATATCCTCTTACTCATTCATTTCACCTTCCAGCAGTTTAGAAAGAACTTGTCCACTTGAATGTTTTTCTTTGGAGTGATTTGAAGGATACGGCTAAATGGCCATAATCCAGGTAGAAACATAAAAACAAGGGTGTGCTATAAAGACAGGACTTCTTAATGCAAAGAGCCCTCTGAAATTCAAAATACCTGCTATAAAATTAAAAATGTAATCTTTGACTTTTAGATGGGAATTTCTACTCTTCAGTTTCATTCTGTCAGGTGCATTTTTGCTAACTGCTTGATTCATGCTGAATGGACAGTCCTGTCTTATTGTTGGTATGGCAACAGTGATAGAGATCACTGCTGCTTTCTGTAGAAAGTGGCTGCAAGTTGCTATGACGAGATCTTGTGCAGGTCTAGAGTTTGATTGGATGTGAGGTTCTCATTGTTTCAGAACACCAACTTGGGGTGGCAGTGTCAGAGGTGTTCATTATCTAGGAAGATTTTCATAGGCGATGAGTTTTGCTGAGGTAGCTTTCTCTTCTGGGTGCACAATTAACTTCCTTGAATCCTAAATAGTTGGGGAGATTTTAGTATCTACGAAACCATTTTTACTAGCTTTTTAATGTGGCCTTAGATGATGAAAGTGATCTGGATACAATCTTAGAAAAAAGGAAAACGGTGAGCTGTGAGGAAGAGCTGAAGGAGTATTTGGAGAACACCCTTTCTTCTTGAGATCAAATTAGAACAAGGTATGAATTTTGTATGGTAAACTTAAAAGGTAGAGCATCTTTGCTTTGCATCTTTGAATATTGGTTGTACTACTTAGGCCTTGTTTTAATGCTGTTGTGTGAAGGTATGGAAAAAGAGTGCTTTTCACTTCATGTAAGAATATAGAATAATGTCCCTACTGAACAAGGTTAAGGCAAATAATGCCCACGCTTTAGGAATGGGACAAAGAAAGACTGCCAGCATTCAAAAACCATAGCACATCAGTATTACTGTGCATACCATCACATCCATGCCTTATTCAGAAGGTAAAAGTAGTAGTGCAGATTCTTGGATCACTGGAATCAGAAGTTGGTCTGCACCATCATCACTTCACTCATAGATTTGATCTCATTCAAAGTTCTAGGAACTCAGATGTTTAAGACAGCCAAGCACTGGCAACTTTAAAAACCATCTAAAAATGGGTACAATACTGCTCTCCTTCCTGAAGATCTTAGCAGCAGCTCTGAAGCCATAGAGGAAGCAGCACTGTTCACACACCCAGGAGGTCTTTCCTACCTGCTCGATCAGAGGCACATTAGAAGAGCAGTATGGACCTGAGGGGCAGATGCACATACCTTCACACACCTCGCAGTGGGACTGTGGTTAGAGCTGGAGGTTTGATACTCTTCCTAATAATTTGAGCCGTTAAAACATAGCCGGAGGTAAGAGACCAAGTGAAAATACAATGCCAGGTTGTGGAAAGAGAATGTTACCTATCTGAACTCCTACAAAAATTCCCCATCATTTTCTTTGTTTAGGAGACCAAGCCAATGTCCGTGTAAATGAAACCAAGTGTGAATATTGATTTTTTCTTGAATCAAGACTCAGCTTTATGTCCAAGTCAAAGGCAAATAAACCAGAAAGGCTCCGCTGAGCACAGTGCAGAACTAACATGGAAGACAGTCATTTGACCTCTTATGTAAGCAGTGTTGGAATGGTTCCCCATCCAAAAGGAAGGATGTCAAATGCTTCTTTGGAAATATTTTAACTTCTGTGCGTTTCTTTCTTTGTAATGAACTAATCTCTAACAAGCCAGGACGTGATTGTGTTCAGTAGAAACAGATCAATGGCAACATTTAGCCTAAAGGTTTTATGAGATTGATAAGGAAGTTCGATTTAGATTTAAAGGCACTGTAGTCATTTTAAATTTTATTTCTCTCCGTACTTGAGTCTCTTAAACAGGGACCTTCAATTGGACAGGAACGGGACAAAAGCAAATTGTAATGGATGATGTAATGGCTTACCCAGTAGCATTTTGCGGGAATTGATTTCTTCTAGGTATCCATCAGCCAGCATTTTAGTGTGAAGGGAATCTTCAAACAGGTAAAACAAAAATTCCCGTTGGTTTCAAACCTGACTGCTATATTAATTTTTCACTTTGGAGAAAATTTTCATGACCTTTAAAATTCAGACTGTATCAAGTATTGTTTCAGCCATTGAAGAAAGTGCTTTTGATAGAGATAGGAGAGGGAAACCAAAACATTTCTCAGAGCCACACTTTGAGCTCTGTCCTTGTTACAAACGGCACTTGAGCAAATTCATTTGCCTTTGGAACAGAAAACGACAAGGTAACAGGCTTATCATTACGGATTTGAGTCTTCCAGGTTCTTTAGATAGTAAGTGATCTATTCAAGATGATCTCTTCCTGAAATAGATCCATTTTGAGAAGGGATATGGATTTCTTAGAAGAAAGCAAATCCCTATGTTAAAACGGGTGTTTATTGTTGTTGTTTTGCTTTTAGAACTTGCAAGGCACAATCGACTTCATAGTTCGAGATGCAGATAAGAGCACGACATTCCAAACAGGTGTTTCTTTTTGGTTGTTTTCCAATCTGTCTATCTTTGGATTGTAACCAGTAGAACTGTGCTTGAACTGGAAAGAAGTAGCGGAGGTTTCAGAAGTGGAACATGCGGTGGAACAGTAAGCTGAGAGCATTGTGCAAGGAGAGGAAAGAGGGGAAAATGGGAAGAGTTTCCTGAGTCGGAAGGGACCCCTAGGGATCGTCAAAGTCCAACTCCTGGCCCTGCACAGACACTCCAACAGTCCCACCCTCTGCATCCCTGAGAGCATTGGCCAAACGCTCCTGGACCTCTGGCAGCCTTGGGGCTGTGCCCATTGCCTGGAGAACCTATTCAGTGCCGGACCAGCCTCTGAGGAAAAAAACCTTTCCCTGATAGCCAGCCTAATCGTCCCCTGACACAGCTCCTGGCATTCCCTTGGCTCCTGTCCCTGGTCGCAGAGAGCAGAGAGCAAAGCTGTCCCTGTGCTGCCCTTGGGAGGAGCTGAGAGGTCCCAAGTGAGGTGTGAGTTCAGTGTCCTCTCTGCAGCTGAACCAAATGCCCTCAGCCACTCTTTGTATGGCTTCCCCTCCAGCCTCTTCACTATCCCTGTGTCCCTCCTTTGGACATTTCTCCAATAGCCTGAGGTCTTTCTGACGTTGTGGCATCCAAAATTGCCCCCAGGGCTTGAAGAGAGCGCAGTCCCAGCCCAGAGCAGAGCGGGACAATCACCTCTCTCGAGCGAGCGGTGCCAGAAGATAGGGACAGTTGTCAAAAAATCAGCTGGAGAAAGAAATCTAACAGAGAAACAGGTGATCTTGGCACAGGAAATGGAAGAAGCAGAGGAAGAAGAAGATGAGGAAAGGATTCCTTGTAAAAGTGAAGAAAATGAGCATGCAGAACAGGGACTAAGCATTATGCAGGTAAGTGAGCAAGAGAATAAGTTTGAAAGTGAAGGCAGTTTTGTCCAAAAGAAGGAGGAATAGGATGTCTTTTTGCTGAGAATGAATAGAAAGGTTTTTTGCATTTAGTTTGTATACGAAGCGCACAGGGCTCTAGATCCTTTTGTGGGAAAACGGAGTGTGTAAAGTTGCCAATCATTTTGGAGCGAATTTGGAGGTTTTTGGGGTCCCAGGTGAATTTTGGGTTGAATTCTGGGGATTTGGGGGTGCCCAGGTGAATTGGGGGGGGGGGGGGGGGGCGGGGATTTGGGGAGATCCAGGTGAGTTTTGAGGGGTCCTAGGTTGATTTTGGGGGAGAATTTGTGGAATTTTGGGTATCCCGGGTATCGAGGTTTGGGGTGAATTTGTGGAATGTGGGGAGTCCCAGTTGAATTTTAGGGGGAATTTCTGGAATTCTAGGGATCTCAGGGGAATTTGGGGGTGAATTTGGTGAATTTTAGGGTATACATGTGAATTTTAGGGTTCTCAGGTGAGTTTTGGGGATGCCAGACGGATTTTGGGGTGAATTCTGTCGATTTTGGGGTATCCAGGTGAGCATTTGGAAGTCGTGGGAGAATTTTGGGATGAATTTGGGGGGATGCAGGTGGATTTTCCAGGGAATTTTGGTGATTTTTGGGAGTCCCAGATGAGTCTGGGAGTGAATTTGGTGGATTTGGGGGTATCTGGGAGGGTTTTAAGGGGGATTGGAGACATTTTGGAGTGAATTTGGGAGGTGTTGGGGGGACTGGGTCTTGGGGGTGATTTGAGGGATTTTGGGGGTTGCAGGTGGGATTTTGGGGTGAAGCCCTGGGATTTGGGGGTCCCCCGTGAATTTTGGGGTGAGTTTGTGGAATTTTGGGAGTTGCCAGGTGAGTGCTGAGCATCCCAGGGGGGACTTCGGGGTGAATTTTGGGGATTTGGGGCTTCCCAGGTGAATTTCTGAGGTGAAAAGGTTCAAAAAGGTTTTTTTTGAAAACAATTTAAAGCCAGAAGGTTATTGAAAATTAATAGATGTGATGCAAGTAGGTAATATGCAGACAATACACACCGAGACAAATCATGGGAAAAATAGAGTGTTAACACGAGTGTGTGACGATGGGATCAGTATAGCTAAGGCTGAGTTGAAGCTGAATTTGGAAAAGCATGCCAAAACTAAGAATAATAAAGGCACCTACGGGTATTTCAGTGGGAAAAGGAAGATGAAAAGAAACCTATCACACCTTCCCTATTCCCCCCACCCCCACCCCCATAAGCCAGACAGCACTAGTGACAACAGACAAGGAGAAGGTTGAGGTACTCAACAAGTGTTGGTCTCAATTTACTCTGCCAGTCACTATTTCCACATCTCTCAGGTTATTGGACTGGTGGACTTGATTCTAACCCATAGTAGCAGGTCAGCTTTCAGACCACTTGAGGAACCTGAGCATGCAAGACCATGGGACCCACCCAGAGGCATGTCAGGGCCCTGAGAGAACTGGCAGCTGTAGTTGCTAAGGTGCTTCCTCCATCATATTTGAGAAATCAAGGCAACCAGCTGAAGTCTGCAGACACTGTGTTGTATTGACTCCAATCCTCTTGGTCTTTTTTGTAAATCTTAGAGCTCTGAGTCAATTTCTGCAGAGGATTCCCAATGCAGTTTCAAAAATGGAATCTTTGTTACTGGTCCTCATGTTGATCTTGGATATTTCCATTTTCTGCACTCCTTTATTTTCGAAACATTTGTAATGACTGAAAAGAAAGCTGAGACGAGGCATTATGCTCTTTCCAGTGATAGAAATGGACCAGTATTCTTTTCAGACAAATATATTTTTGCTGTGTCTTGTCGGAGAAGGGAGACGCGGACACCATATGGTCATCAGCAAAGTCTCGTTTATTGATACGCAGAGTGGTGCTTAAGTACAGTGCTTAATTAGCTCATGCATAGTGCAAAATCTGAGCTCATCATTGGTTTAGATGTGCGGCTTAGCTAAGCACTTCGGCATTCATGTTTTTCTCAATTCTGCGTGCCTTCCCTATCTCAAGGACACTGTATCCGTGAGACTGAGGCCCACTTTGCTAGCTTCACTAAGTTGATCTGACTATGGCCTTTTTCTTCCAGCTATTCCTGCACCA
Source organism: Sturnus vulgaris (assembly GCF_052056855.1). Taxonomy (NCBI): domain Eukaryota; kingdom Metazoa; phylum Chordata; class Aves; order Passeriformes; family Sturnidae; genus Sturnus; species Sturnus vulgaris. The sequence continues at coordinate 46,875 of NW_028276483.1, read as the reverse complement.
GGCTCTCTACACTTCCCCCGTTTTCTTTTTAAGCTAAAAGAGTGGCATGCCAAGCTTTGCTAACAGTTTTTTGAATAAAATTTTGTAAGCAAGTTATCAAGCAAGGTAGCAATAAAGCTAAGCACAAGAATATACCTAACACCATAATAGCATACTTAATAACGGTTCGAATCCATCCCCCAAGACCTAGGCTTTTTAACCACTCGTCAATGCCCCAACCATCTTCTTCTTTTAGGTTGTGTAATTTCTGCTGCATGTTTTGTATCTTTTTGTGGATGGACTCAGAGTGGTTAGATAAATTCATGCAGCACATTCCCTTGAACTTTTTGTAACCATACTGGCAACCTTACTAGGCAGGTTTTAAAAGGATTTTGTACTCCCCTTAGACTTAAGCAGATTGATTCTTGCTTTGTTATGTTAGCGAATGTTACCCATACGTTTTCCCGAGGCGCATGCTGCATTGAAAAAGATTTTGTGCGAGCAAAGTTAGCAAGCATAAGCAGTGCAATGATCATAATTTTGATTTCTTTGGCAGCCTATTCTTTTTACGCCCTGTATTGCTCCCTGTTATCTGCAGTTGTTTCACCTCTTCTATACTTTGATTTAATACCTCCTCTGGGTCTGTACCGGGCTTAATTGGTCCTACCCGAGGCCAAGGTAGGTGTGGGACTTTATGTCTGCATCTTGCAGCGATAATGTGCGAATTTGCATAGATGTGCTGCCTCTTAATCCAGTTGGTAAGTTCCCACCGGGCCCAAGCTAACAGGAGCTGTTCTGGTGTCTCGTATAGGTTTCGTACCTGGGCATATGGCACTCCTGCTTCTTTTTCTAGGGCCCGATCCCAATTTGAATTTCTTAGGTCGTCACTTTGACACCTCCAGCACCACAAATTAAACACTGTTCTCTGTTCCACCCACGAGCAGTCCCCACAGCCCCCGCACTTTAGGGCTACCCAGGCTTCACACCATGACCCCCCACACGCACAACAAGGACGGCTGTTGAGAGGCTGTTCTTCTTGGTGGACGTGGCTCTCAATCCAATCAGCCCAATTCGGTGGTGGCTGCCTTAGCGCCTCACGGGCAGCGTTGTTATACTGTGCTAGCCTCCGCAAATAGGGCTGTGAGGTCACCGTCAACTTCTGCTGAATCCGCTCCTGGTCGGCTGGAGCCAGCCGCCTCCTCAGGAATCTTTCCACCAGTTCGGTCATTTAGAACGGGCTTCACCCACCTAGCAGGGACCCAAAGTGTTCCTGTGGGGGTAGAAACACAAACATAGCCTCTCCCCCAATATACCACTTCCGCTGGGCCATTCCATATTCCTGTCTTTGGATCCCGGTACTTTACCCATGCCTTAATGCGCTCTCTTCTGTTACCTTCCCTTTTCCCTCTATGCCTGATTGCAGGCGGCTCAGATTCATCCCCAAACACACACAAGTAATTCATTACATAAAGAGCTTTAGCTAGTCTTTCTTGCGGATCGTCTATGGATTTGTGTTTGAGTAGATATAGCTTGAGTGTACCATTGGCCCTTTCTACTATGGCCTGTCCCGTGGGTGAGTGTGGTACTCCTGTAATATGTCTGATTCCCCAGAGTCTCATAAACTGACTTACTTTCCCACTGACATATGCAGGTCCGTTGTCGGTCTTTACCTCTCTAGGTGTTCCCATAACTGCAAAGCAACTTGTTAGGTGTCTAATTACATGGACTGCTTTTTCCCCTGTCTGTGCTGTGGCCCAGATATACTTACTATAAGTGTCTATGGTAACGTGCACATACTTGAGTCTACCAAACTCTGCCATGTGTGTGATGTCCATTTGCCAAATTTCATTACTTTCCAGACCCCGAGGATTTACCCCACACCCAAGACCTACCCCACTATTGTGATGACTGCAGGTGGGGCAGGCTCTCACTATTGCCTTAGCCTCTTGTATGCCTATTTTGAACTCACGCACCAATCCTTTAGCATTTTGGTGAAATCGTGTGTGTGACTCCCTTGCTTCAATCCCCCTGTCATCAGCTACATTCATAACCAGTCTATCCGCCCTGGCGTTGCCTTCTCCCAAGCCTACGTCCCACTTATGACTCCTGATGTGTATTATACAATAAGGCTTGAACCTTGCTCCTACTGCTCGCTTTAGCTGCAGCAAGAGTTCATAGAGTCTCTTGTTCTGCACCTCTTTCACAGAGGCGTCCTCAATTCTCTGTGCTACTCTTGCAACATAAAATGAGTCAGTGACCACATTCAAAGGCCCTTGCAGTTCACTTAGTGCCCACACAATGGCAAGCAATTCCAATGTTTGTAAGCTGTCCTCTGGGGCTGCATCTACTGTTTTATTCCTCCACCGAGGGCCTTCTTTCCAGGTGATCACTGCTCTTCTCGTCTTTTTCCCGGCATCCGTGAAGGCTGTGGTAGCGCCCGCTATTGGCTGCTCCGATCGTAGTGGCTTTGCTATCCAGTCCCAATTTCCTAGCCACTGAAGGTGACGTGGTGTCAGCGGTCCTGTGCTGACTGCTGCTCCAGCTTCCAGCAAGGCCGTTTGTAGGTCCTCAGAATTGAGGAGGTACCAATCTAAGTCCTCCTTTTTCATGGGCAGATAAATTGTTGTTGGGCTCGTTCCGGTGATTTCCATGATCCTTACGCGACCCTTTCGAATCAAGGTGGCTACTTGTTCGATTTTTGTGCTGATTGTCCTTTTTGCTTGTAAAGGTGGGGTTATCCATTCTAGTACCCGTGTCTCCCGCGTTTTCTTTTGTAGCTGCGTGAGTGCACCGAGTAGGTGGTTGGCAGTACTCCAGATGGTAAGATCGATGGGCGAGGAGATATCTCGGCGGGAGACAAACCCCTCATCGATGCAGCGTATAATACCCTTGAGGGCTTCATGTTGTTGCGGGGTCACAGTTACGGGTGCGGTTGGGTCAGTTCCTTTAAGTAGTGGCCTGAGGGAGTCTAGCAAGGAGTTGGGTATCCCAACAATCGGCTTGAGCCATTGCAGATCTCCTAGCAGTCGCTGTGCTTCATTTAGAGTGGTGATCTTTGTTGCAAGCTGGAGCTTCTGTGGCCGTACGATTTGGCCTGTGATAGACCACCCCAAGTACTTCCATGGTGTGGATCGCTGTATTTTTTCTTGAGCTATTATGAGGGATGCTTTTGCTAGGGTACTTTGAATTTCCTGCATCTGAGTGTCTGTAAATGCTGATTCTTGAGCAAAGAGGATATCATCCATATAATGATAAATAATTGTGTTGGGCCACTGTATCCTCAATGGTTGTAATGCGGCATCAACATACAGTTGGCATAGGGTAGGTGAGTTTTTCATTCCTTGTGGAAGAACAGTCCATTCATACCGTTTATCAGGTTCTTCTCTGTTTATTGCTGGTAGGGTGAACGCAAATCTTTTAGTATCTTGAGGGTGTAAGGCAATAGTGAAGAAGCAGTCCTTTAGATCAATGATTAGAAGAGGCCAATGCTGTGGGAGCATTGCTGGGTTGGGGAGGCCTGGCTGTAATGCCCCCATCGCCTCCATCTGATCATTTACTGCTCTTAAATCGTGCAGAAGACGATATTTTCCTGACTTCTTTTTGATCACAAAAATTGGCGTGTTCCATGGGCTTGTCGAGAGTTTCAAATGTCCTTGTTGGAATTGTTCCTTTACGAGTTGATGTGCTTGTATTAGACTTTCCCTTTTTAGAGGCCATTGCTTAACCATTACCGGTTCATTGGTAGTCCAGGTGATTGGGATCGGGAAAGTCCAAGCAATGGCAATTACTCCAAAGGGTGCTCGTTGGATAAAACGACCCCCATCTGAGCCAAGATGTCCCTTCCAATCAAGCAATGTACCGATGGTGGTAACGCAACTACGGACAACACAGTCACCAAATCTTGCCCATCTATAGTGACCCTTACTGGAGGTGTTTTTCTAGCAAGGGTAAATCCTCCGACGCCTGTGACGGTATCCGTAGTTTGCACTGATGGCCAGTTGTGGGGCCATTTTTCTGGTGAGACAATGCTGGTATCTGCCCCAGTGTCTAGGAGTCCCATCATTTCTATTGTCTCTCCTGCATAGGTTAGTTTCACCTTCTTTTTGGGTCTGGTATGGAGATCCATTGTGAGCATAGCAATACCTGATGATCCGAATCCTTGGTCTCCACGTGGGGTTTGTCTTTGTGGTTGAACACCCCGGCTCAACTGTGGAAGTGGAATAAATTGAGCAATACGCTGACCTGCCTCAATTGTCAGAGGAGGAAAAGGAGTATAAACCATTATTTGTATTTCTCCCGTGTAGTCTGCATCGATGACGCCTGGAAGCACAAACAATGGAGCTTGACGAGCGTCCCACTATTAGTCCTCCATAAGCTTGTCCTTTGATATTTATCGGGCCATAAACTCCAGTTGGGACTTTGACGGGGCGAGCTGTTATCAAAGATGTTTTTACTGCGGCTGCCAGGTCGAGTCCCAGGCTCCCTGTTGTGGCTGGTTGTAGACAGGAGATGGCGCTGATGTCACGGCGGCTACTTGTGTTCGGACGCGGCTGCCGGGCGCGCTTCGCTGGGAGTTTTCCGACTTGCGGCGACAAGCTGACGTGTTATGCGTGTTGTTCTGGCAGTTTTGGCACCATACTCCTGGGGCACGGCACTCACGTCGGAAGTGGCCTTTTCCTCCGCATCTGTAGCAGCGCGCCGAGGGAGGTCGGTGATCACCCGACATGGCTGGGGCCGCTGTAGAAGCACGGAGCGGAGCAAGAGCGGCTAGCACCTGTGACTGTGTGGACTCGGCTTGTTTCTGCAGCCCTAAGCCTATTTCTTTTAGTGCATTAACTAAGAAAACCTGCACCCCTGTCGGCTGTAAAGCCATCCTCTCCAATGCCTCTTCTATCGTCCAATTGGCTCCTAAAGTTGATAATACCCTTTTTGTTGCTTCATTGCTATTCTGCAACGCACATTGCTTTAGTAGCGCCCCTCTCATATACTCTGGGACTCCTGCCTTTTCAATAGCAGCAGCAGCTTTATCTACAAAGTCCCCAAAGGATTCATTTCTTCCCTGTTTTATCCCCATATACATGGGTATGCCTGAGCTATCTTTGACCTGACCGATGGCACTCCTTACTAGACGCATGGCTTCCCTAACCTTGTCGGGTCCCGAAATCATTTGAGCTTCTGTCCTGCGGTATTGACCCAATCCCATTAGTTCGTCTATGGTAATTCCAGCTAACGGATCTCCCGGGCCCCTCTGTGCTGCAACTGACTCCTGAACAAGAGCTTGCCAGTGGGCGTTAAATAGCAACTGCTGATGTTGCGTGAAAATCAGTTTCACTATACTTCTCATATCATTTGGCAACAGTAGGTATGTATCAAACAAGAAATCTAGCATCTGCTCAGCTGGCTCACTCCGGAAACCAAACTGACTCACTGTCTGTCTCAGCTGGGCTAGCAACTTCCAATCGGGAGGCGAGTACGCTCCCACTTGGACGGCTTGTCCTTGTTGATTTATTCCTTGTGTATACGTGACGGGGAAAACCCAGGTTTTCGCTGCGTCAACAGCGCTCTCGTCCCCAATCTCCAAGCCGTGTCTGGCTAGCATACTCCACGCCTCCCCCCGCCGTCTTGCCATCTCCTCCCACAGGTCGCTTTCCGCCCCAGGGACAGGGTCTGGCTGCGCGGCAGGCTTAGGGACGCTAGGCTTAGACCGGCAAGGGGATTTTTCGCCGCCGGTCTGGGGCCCTTCGTCCTCGGAAGGCGGGGTTACTCCGCCTTCTGCAATTGTCTCCGCCGCCGCGGCGGAATCCTCCTCAAGCTCTTCTAAGGGGGGTGCCGAGGGCCAAGCGCAGCTAGCCATGTCTGTCATTCCTGCTGTCTCCCCAGAGATAGGTATTTCTACTCTGGTCGTGCTGGGTGCTCGGGGCTCATTATCGCCATACTGAGCATTTCTTTTATATGCCTCTACTGCCTCCCGAGCCGCCCTTCTCTCCGCCTGCTGCTTCAGTAGTGCGTTATGAACTACCCGCCAGATCTTTCCCAGCTTTTTTGCTGTTTTATCATCCTCTAATACCGCCTCCCACAGTGCATCCCCTAACTTACGCCACTCATTTAAATCATGCACGGTGTGAGGATTAGAGAATAAACCTTTAGCATAACCCCAGACTAACAACCCCGGTATGTCCTTCCTGGGATTAATCTCTTTTAACCCTAGCTTATCTATATGTACTAAAAATAAATCATATGCTGCTTGCCTGTCCATTCTTTGTCGTCAGCGCTGTTGCAACTCTCCGGCTTCGGCAGCACGTATGGCCCAGGACCACCTTTATGGCTCCTGGGGGTGTCTTCCCTACGTCGTTTGACACCGACCCGGTTGCAGCAGGCCCCAACTCTACTTCACCGACCGTGGGGCGTTCTCCCCCGTTTTCTTTTCAGCGACGGGGGGCACGTCGGGGTTCACCATTTGTTGGAGAAGGGAGACGCGGACACCATATGGTCATCAGCAAAGTCTCGTTTATTGATACGCAGAGTGGTGCTTAAGTACAGTGCTTAATTAGCTCATGCATAGTGCAAAATCTGAGCTCATCATTGGTTTAGATGTGCGGCTTAGCTAAGCACTTCGGCATTCATGTTTTTCTCAATTCTGCGTGCCTTCCCTATCTCAAGGACACTGTATCCGTGAGACTGAGGCCCACTTTGCTAGCTTCACTAAGTTGATCTGACTATGGCCTTTTTCTTCCAGCTATTCCTGCACCAGGCTCTCTACAGTGTCTAAGCACATGTGCATACCTGTGTTTGATTTATGTGTCCAGGTTTTGGCAATGGGGCAGCCACAGGGCCGTCCTGTGACAATGGCCCAGGTGCTGCCCCGTCCCGCTCTCTTCCAATTGGCTCCACTTCAGGATGTCGTCCCTGCTGAGAGAAGAGGCTGGGACAGCACCTTTAGAAATGTGACTTTCTGGGGTTTTTTTGTTTTGTTTTGTTTTGTTATTTTTAAAGTTACTAAAAACATTCACCCTGATTTTTTGTGTTGGGTTTGGGGTTTTTTTTCAGTTTTGGGTGGGTTTTTTGGTGGGCTTTTTTGGGGGCTTTTTTTGTCTCTTTGGTGATTATTGGTTGGGGGGTTTTGTGTGTTTGTTTGGTCTGCTTTTTTGTTTGTTTGTTTGTTTGTTTTTTTATTACGGTTTTGTAGAGTTTTTTAAGCAAATTGATTGGAAAACTGAATAGTCCTCCACTATAGTCTCCTGGATTCACCTGAGACTCTTCCTAGGCATCTCCCTGATCCTTTTTGCAATGAGTCTCACATCATTCTCCTGAAGAAACTGTCTGCTTATGGTTTGCATGGGTGGGCTCTTTGCTGGGTGACAAACTGGGTGATGGCCAGGCCCACAGAGTGATGGGAAATAGAGTTCATCCAGCTGGTCCCCAAGGCTCAGTCTTGGGCCCAGTCCTGTTTAATATCTTGCTCAGTGATCTGGACAAGGGGATAGAGTACACGCCCAGGAAGTTCACAGATGATGCAAAGTTGGCTGGTAGTGTTTTTTTCTTCTGGAGGACAGCAGGCTCTGCTTCTTCTTCCTCCTGTTCTGAGGTCGCTGCTCCCTCTTCATCCCTCATTAAGTGTGCTGATTCTGTCACTTGGATGAGAAAACAAACAATTTTAGCAACAATACTAGTGGCAGGGTACAAGAAAGGAAGAGTTCACATGAATTCCCCCCCCCCAACAACAGACAATACCTGATGGCTCCTCTGCCCAGCTTACTGACTACACCGGAACCCATTGTCCCCCAAAGATACTCCCTTCTCCCTGCCCCCAGCCATGATGTGAGATGGAATAGAATAACTAAGATTAAGATTCTCCCTATGGAACTCCATCATACTTCGATTCTGGGAAAAAAAAAATTCTTGAAGTTCTATCATTTCAGATCATTTGAATTTGCATACTAAAAAGTCTAGCCAGAAACTCATGACAATATTAATAGCCCATTCTAGAATGTCCGAGATGGTAGACACTTCTTTCAAGAGAATGTGATACCTCACGTGACTTCTCCAGAATTTAAATGAACAGCGGGAGTAGTCTACAAGATTCTTGCTGCCATCTGGATTTCCTGGTTTTTGGCTGGTCTATGTAAGCCAACCAGCTATTCAGCAGAGGGAATATTAGTGTGATACTTGATGGTATGTGAGATGGAACACAGTAATTTATGGCTTTTTGCATAGTGATGAAGCTGTAAAGAAAGCTCCATAATGCTCAGACAAGGAGGCTGCTGGACTTCAAGCAGCAAAGGCCCAAAACGAACCAGTGAAAAGGTGTCATTGAAAAAAAATAAAGCCAGGTGGGGAGCAAAGTGATACTTAAGGGCAGTTTACTGAAAGAGGAAATCTAGTGAAAAAAAAGTCCAAGAGTGAAGGAATAACAGGAAAAATGAAACTAAGGAAGGAAATCAATCTCAGCTAATCATTTCAGAAGCTAACAAGTTGTCATTGCAATGATGCATAAAGTGAGAAATAATAAATATGTCTGCGCCAAAATCTGAATTATGAACTTTATTGCATTCTGTCTTTCACGGAATCATACAACAGTCTGTGATTAAAGATCATCTAGTCCAACTTCCTTGCCAGGTAGATCTTACAGTAGATCAAATTGCTCAAGACTAGCCAAACTGATAAGGAGCACTCTCAATGATGGGGCATCCACAACTTTTCTGGAACACCCGTTTGAGTGTCTCACCAGCTTCATTGTAGAAAAGTTTTTCCTTTTAGCCAGTCTAAACCTAGTCTCAGTTTGAAAGCATGGCCCCTTGTCCTGTCTCTGCAAACCTTCCTAAAAAGTCTTTCTCCATTTGTCTTATACCCTCTTTACGTATTCAAAGGCCACAATACTGTCTCTCCAGAAACCTCTCTTCTCCAGGCTACTGGATCCTACTTTTCACAAGAACCAGGTCATAAACTGAGATGGAAGACATCTCAGGAGATCAGATCATCCAACAGCTCAGTGTAAGAGTAGCTCTGAAGTCAGATCAACTAGCTTAGGGCTGTGTCTGTTTGAATTTTGAAAATTAGCAGGACTTGAAATGCGTCAAGGAAGAGAACTCTGGGTGGCTCCAGAAACAGCCTGAGAAACTCGAGCAAACTCGAAACCTCAGAAACTACCACTGCTTTCTCTCCCTCAGCCCAAGCAGTCCCAAAGAAGAAGTGTTCCCAGCAGGCTGGGATAGCACGCATATACACTACATATACATGACAGGCATCGCCAGCAGCCACATCCTGCTCCTTTCTGTGGCTGGCAAGAGTGAGACTGGATGTTTACATGTGGGCAACCTGGGTCCCTCCAGCAGCTCACACACTCAGCCTGCCCAGTGACCCCACTGAATTCCAGTATTCGCAGTGTGCCAAGGCCACAGCACTACTCCGCTTGCTGGCACAGACCATCACACGCCTCCTAAATCAGTCAGGACTCCCCTGGTCCCACAGCCAGCACCCCACTTGCTCTCCCCCAGGCCACTGCCATTGTTCACCAACTTCTCCACTTTGATCTTTGCTGGTGCTCTCAACACTGGCACACCCAGATGTTCTGCAGCTGTTGTCTCCTGGTGGAAAGGACTTGTAAAGCCATGTTTCCTAACAGGACTTCCACAACCTTTCAAAGCAACCTTTTCTGGGGTATGAACAATCTCATTCAAATGTCAACATTTCTTTTCCCATATGTGAAATCAGAATTTCCTTCTTCCGGGCATGCCCAAAACAAGGCCCAAACTACATTGTGCCTTCTGTTTCACATGCTGACTCGTTTGTAAACAATGCTAGGAGAATACCTGTTTTGATCTGTTGGAGTCAGTAAGTCAGGAGTCTCTCTGATTTCTTCAGAGACAAATCAGAGTGCAGGAATTGAATTGAAATCTTTAGATGGATTAAAGTGTATTAGGCCTTTCATTTATAAGGCAGAGATGAAGACTTAGGTTGTAACATAAGAGAGAGAAAATAAGTAAGTAAATGGAATAAGTTTTAAGTGCTTTTAGGGAGTAAAAGGTCTTAGATGCCTGAGAAGTAGTACATGTTCTAGTGAAGGTTGAAAAACATGCTAGTGTTTTCTTAGAGGCTCCAAGAACTTAGCTTTAGACATAATAGAGTTAGAGTTAAGAATATTGCTTACATTTTTCAATTAGAACAAGATAGGCCATGAACGTAGTCTATACGTAGCCTGGCGTGCTAAGAAACCAGAATTCTAATAGATTAAGAAGTAGTGGTCCGAGTTTGTGTCTTAGCTAGTTGGAAAGTTTCTATAAAAGAACATGCATCAGGGAGAGGTGGGGCTCTATGCCATGGCTTTATGCCATGTGCATTTTGCCATTGCATTTTGCCACTGCAGCTTTGCCATTGCTTTTAGCCATTGCTTTTATGCCACAGCTTTTGCTCTGCTTATGTTTTCGCCGCTGAAATCAACACCCGAGAAGAAGATAGGAGCTGCCCGGCTCCTCCGGCCCTGCTGGGACCACGGGAAGCTTCTGCTTCTGTTTGGGACTTGGAACTAGAACCTGGAATGGACTTTGTTAGCTTTGACTCTGCATTTGAGACTGATGTGCTTCTGCAATAAATAACTTTACAGCTACTATTAGCCGCTTTGCTTTTTACATAAAAGAAGAAGTAGCCCGACAGTGTGGGTGCACAAGAGGCACCCGGAGGTCCCCAGAAACCTCACATTGATCCAAGCTAATCTCTGGCCCTTATAGTGCTTTCCGTAGTTAGTTTTGCTTTGCTATTTACTTGATGTCCCATTGAATTGTTGAATCATAAACAGACTATCTGTCTGTGTAGCAGTATAGCAGTGATGAATAAATGCAAGAGAAGGAGCAAGGTGATTGTTTGCTAGACTCTTCCTAGAAACTGAGAAATCTGTTACTTAATGCTGACCACAGCAGATGGAGGAAGCATCCTACATGATGTCAAAGCAATGAAACTGTAATCACTTTTATGATTACAGTCAAGGCACTGCTTTTGCCACCATAAGTGGAGTGCAGGGAATCTTAAAAGATGACACTCTAACTGTTGTCCATGCTCACTGAGAAAATAATGCTTTTACAGCAGAGCAGGTCTCACCGCAGCTAAATCATGGCTTCAATGGTACACCACCTTCAAAATAGCCCACAAAAACACAAATGAAAGGATTTGGAACCCAAGGGAATCTCGGATTGTGACATCAGCTTATTTTAGATTCTTTCCAAATTCTGAATTCCATTTCCTTCCGAGCCAATTATCCCACTTAACCTGAGATGTAGTTTATGTTTTTCCTACATCTAATTACCTTAGAATTAGATTGCTACTAGGCAAAAAGACAGAAACAAGCAGTCAATTTCAGACTGAAACCTGTGTTCTAAACCAGTGTTTAGGACAGCAATACCAGCAATACTTGGACCTAAGTATTCTTAATAAAACCAAAACTTTTAAGACTTCTCCATGTATTTTTGGAGGTGGAAAAAGTTTTACATCCAAAAGTCCCTAGCGAGCTCTCACTCAGTGCAATGCACCCAGAAAGACGCTCTCGCTCGTCTTTCAAGGAGTGATTCCTCACAGCAGAAGCAGCAGCAGGAGCACAAGATGGCTGACGAGAAGGGGCAGTGTAGAACACGTCTACCAATATTTCTACAGGAAATCCTGGCTCATTTTCGAGTGCAGTATGTCCCTCCAGGTCTTCGGTCCTTGTGAAGCTCTATGTACTGTGAGCACTGCTACTTGCAGCTGAGAAGGACCGTGGAGCTAGCAGCGAATTCGGAGAGTGCTGAGCACATAGTCAAGGAGCGAGAAGTGCCCCTGCAATGCCGTGCTAATAGCAGCTTCCTCGCGTCAGGGGCAAGCTCTGGCCAGAAAGACTTTCTCATCCTGGGAGCAGTTCTTTATAAAGGGCGTAGGCGAAAAGCTTTCGTTTTCAATTCACACTGCGAGAGAGGCAGACTGTTGTAAATAGTGGCCCTTTTCCCTATGAAACAAAACTCACCCTTCCTGGTTTCTGAGATCAGTCTGGAAGAGGCGTTTGGCACTCCAATAGCAGCCAGGGTTACAGGTGGATGCAGCTTGGGTCTGGGAGACACCGTGATCCATTTGGAATTTTAGCAAGCAGTTGACTCCTCCTGGCCACTGGCTGCTGGTTCGAAACTGTGGGCCTTTTCTCTTGTGAAACAAAACTCCCACTCCCAGCTTCCTGAGATTGATTTGGTAGAGGCGTTTGGAATTCAAACTGCAGATAGGTTTCTCAGTGGTGACAGGTTGTTTCTGAGAGATTTCTTGCATTATTAGGAGAAAATAATTCTATGTTCAGGGAAAACATATAAGGAATATAAAAATAAAAATATAGCTATAGTTGTATAAATATAAAATATAAACAGATATAACAAATCTATATTAAATATATAGTATATAATATAAATAATGTAAATAAAAGAATATCTATAAAAATTATAAATATGAAAATAGTATAGTTTAAAATAAATGTTTTATTGTTTTTTATTTGGTTCAGACAGGGTTTTTTATAAATGAGACTAAAAAATAAATATCGAAATTTACAGTAAATATATTCAGACATATAAAATTATAAATATATATGCATATCTAAATTTATGTAAGTATAATTGTATATAAAATAGAAAAATACAGGTATATATGTAGTATTTAATATAAATGCTATTGTAATTATTATAATAACCTATAATATACATAGTATAGATATGTAAATATACATTTCAGATATAAATATCAAAACTATAAATAGAAAAATGTATTTAAATATATTTTAAAATAAAGGGGGTTTTTGTTTCTATTTGGTTAGAGGCAGGGCTTTTAAATAATATTAAAAAATACAAACATGATAATATATAATATATAAAATTACAGATATATGTAAAATAGAAATAAACAGTAGTAATATGGAGATATGTATGTAATAAATAATAATATTTTATACGTGCTATACTATAATAGAAATTGAATATACAAAATATATATAGATTATGAATATGAATAGAAATATTTTAAAAATATTTATTTTTTTAATATCAAAAGGGTTTTTTTAATTTTCATTTGGTTAGAGGCAGCTTTTTGTTTAGTTTTGGTCAGGGTTTTTTGGGACATTCATTTAAGAGGATTTTTTCAAGGATTGGGATTCTCCTTTTTGCCATCCCTTGCCTATCCCCAAAGCACCGCTTTGCAGAAAGAGCCTGGCACTACAGCCAGCCTCTGAGCCAGCGCCTTGGCCTCCTTGCACACTCATTTGCACAGTCATTGCACACTTCTTACACACTCATTGGCACACCCATTGCACTAATATAGAGGCAGGAGGTTTTTCAGTTTTGGTTCGGGTTTTTTGGGGCATTCATTCAGGAGGATTTTTTGAAGGATTGGGACTCTCCTGTATTCCATCCCTTGCCTGTCTCCAAAGCTCCGCCTTGTGGGCAGAGAGCGGTACTGCACTCGTGCTGCTCTCAAGATGGCGGAAGCGACCACGAACTGGGACTCTGCCATGTGGGACTGCCGCCTCACTCAAGAAGGTGGCCGCTGTAGGGCCCGGGCAGAGAGAGGCGACCCCATCGCTGCTGCTGCCTGTCGGCCCCAGCCCGGCTCCCGCAGAGCGACGGCACCGCTGAGCCCACGTCCCGTGTCCGCATGCTTGGATAGACTGTGGAAAATCGCACCGGGGGGATTAGTGTCGGCATTGTGCGCAGGCAACCCACTAGACCCACCAGGGTCCTTGATTTCCCACCCTTTTTGCCGCCATGATTGGAAGGTCAGGCATGTGGTAGCTGAGCTGCCATCTTGGGAGCACAGTCACAATCAAGATGGAGGCCTCTGCAGGGCCCCGGCAGAGACAAGCGTCCACCCCACTGCCTGCTGCCACTTGGGTAGTGGTCAGAGCCATTTCCAGCACTGCTGACCCCGCCGTCCCCATCCTCACGCTGGACAAGGCGGAGGAAAATTGCGCTGAGAGCACGGGATCGGCGTCGGGGCAGGATTCAGGCAGGTGACATAGAAAGACTCCCTTGTGGCGGGGCCTTAAGTCTACCACAACAAAGATGGCAGCTAGACCGGAAGTAGCTTCTGCCATTAACAAAGATGGTGCCGAGGAGGGGCGGAAATTGCGCCATCCCACTACCAAGATGGCTGGCTGGGTGACACTCCCCCGACCTTCTAAATATGGCTGCATATAGGCTAGGAATAGAGGGGCAGATGGGGTGGTCAGGGTGGGTGAGCCAAAGACAGAGGACAGGTGGGGGTGTTGATCAGGACTGGGATCGCCGTGGGCAGCAGGAACCACCCTGGCATGGGCGTTGGAGCCGAGCTCGGCGCTGCTGCTGCTGCTCCTGCTCCGGCCGCAGCGGGCGTGGGACTCCGGGCGTGATCCCGCTGTGGCCTCAAGGAGGCGGGGCTCTGCCCTTAACCGTGCCTGGGAGAACGGCAGCAGAATCTCCTGGTGCAGATGCTGGATAGCGGCTGGAACTGCTCGGTGGAACGGGGAACGCTGTGCCAACCCTGGGAGCCTCAAATCCTGCTGCTCTTGGTGCCCCCATGCCGCGGGTGCAGCCTGCACTGCCCGCGGGTGTGCAAAGCCCCCGCAGCCCTCAGCGGACAGCAGCACCTGGCTCCCCCTTCCCCGTGTCCGCACACCCGTGGGGCTCCCGCCTGCCACTCCCTGTGGAACGAGGCTGACTGGAGCACCCGCGGGTGGGAGAAGCCGCTCGGCCGGGGCCGAGCACGGTTCTACTCAGGCTGCTTCTCCAACACCTGCAGGTGAGATGCTCCCCCTTGCTTTGCAACTCAAAAAAGCTCTGCAATGGTAAAACCTCTTTTTTAAAAATTCAGCTGAGAATTTTTCTCTTTACTTCCAGATCACAGGATATATTGAGGATATAGTGGGGTTGAGAGGGATCCTAAAATCTGACTCTCGAGTAAATAGGACATTTCCTGCAGGTGAATATTGCCAGGCCAAAATGATGGCAGCTGCTGAAGCTGGGGCTGCTTTTGTGGCCCAGAGCTGCACAGAGGCCTCGGTGTCTCCTGCTCGCTGCCAGTAATGTTCCTTGGTGTTTCTGCGTGTCTCGGCTGGCTGGAAACGCGGGGCAGGAGAAGGCCAGAAGATCCCAAAAGGCAACCAGCACCTCTTGTCCTTGGGCTCTGCAGGGGAGGGGCTGTGCCTGCAGTGTCCCGCCTGTGTCAAGCACACATCCTGCGGATGGGCGCTGGAGCACCCGGCCAGCGCTGGCACGGACACAGCTCAAGGGTTGCTCCCAGCTCTTGGGCCAGGGGCTGAACAGGCACCTGGAGATGCTTCAGCCCGGACAGAGGCCACCAACAGCCCAAAAGCCCCTCAAGGAATAGCTGGCATTTCCTGGTGATGGCAGCATGGGCCCCTTGCAGAGGAGCTCAGCCAGCAATTCCCGGTTCTGACCTCCCAGAGCTCCCATGCAGCTGCCAGGTATGTCTCTGCCACCCTGAATGCCTTCCCTTCCAGCCTGAGTCCATCATCCAGCAGCAGCATTAAAGCCAAGGCACTCTTCTCTCACAGATATTAAATCCCAACCAACAGCCTGCAGAGATGCCTTCAAATCAAAGATTTGGGTGGGATGAAATTTTGTTTAAATGAAGGTAGGAGCTTTTCAGGGAGCCAGCTGGAAGTGCAGAAGGGATGGAAAGCTTTTGCAGGTGGGTCCCACTGGAGGCGCGCTGAAGGCAGGGATGTCCATCCCTTTCCTGAGGGAAAATAACTTGCATAAGTCACTGCTGAGGCTCTGGAAAGAACTGAAATTCTGCAGGGAGAGATGTCCTCTCGTGGGCCCAGGGACTGCCTCGGCATGGGCCAGGAGCGCCTCCAGCCCCTGCCTTCTCCTGCTTGAAAATATCACGTGTAGCCTGAGCTCGGGGGAATTAAATCTGCTGAAATCCAGGTAACTCTGTCAAGTGCTCCCTAGGGACATCAGTGGGGCTGGGGGATGAGGGTTTTAAATAGAAATTCTTTGGAATATACACCTGTCCCCATTCTGATGCTGCTGAGCTTCCTTGGAAGCTCTACTGGTTCCTGGCACAGCTGGCATTCAAGCGGCAGCTCTGCATGAGAATATCCACCATGAGGCACTGTGAGGTTATGGCAGTGGGAATTGAGCAGGGAATTCGGGGCTATGGGGATAATTCATGGGAACTAGCAAAGCTGACAGCGAACCCCAAATCTGGGCACCGCAATAGAGAACAATCTGTGTGTGGCCCTGTCAGCTCAAGCCCCTGGGCTGGGAAGTGTTAGGAGATCAAATATACGGAATTATACAAATCATGGCAACTAGCATCACCCAGAGGGACAATCCAAGTCCCAAACAATTCCTCCACAATCCACTCTAGGACAAACACCCTGTGCCTACCAGGATCTGTGATTCTGCTTTTCCTACCAGCTCCTGAGCAGTGTCAGGGCAACCACGAGGCCTTTAAAATCCAGATAAACCCCAAATCCCACAGAGTGATTAATCCAAATAAAGAACTGCATTGTTGTCATCAAAAGATCAAAACTCATGAAGAATTCTATGACAACAATGTAATGGACTCCCAGGAACCTCATTAATGCTCTCGGTTTCATTTTTGTGTATTTTTAATCCCTCATTTGGCAGCTTGTAAAACTTATCTTGGAATTCAGAGGTCAAGCAGGATTGACTTTGGATTGACCTTCACCTCTGGTCCCACTTTGTGCAAACACAACTTGTGCCCAGGTGGGTGAACTCATCACCTCAGCTTTTCACTCCAGAGTATCCCCTCCTTATTTCCCTGTAGATGAACTCAGATCCACTCCTCACCTCCACTGGTCATCCAAGCGTCCATTCTGTTCCCCACAGGCCCTGGTGGCCCCAGGGAGCTCCCTTGGCCTTTCTCCTGCCCCTCTCCAGCCCGAGGCCGCTCCTCCTCTTGCTCCCTCCGGCTTAATCCCGCACAGAGCCTCTCCTCCCTTCCTGGCTGCCTGCTGCCGAGGAAGGAGGACACAGAGAGTCTCGAGTGCTGAGCCCTCCCTGCTACCCCTGCAGAGCCTTGGCTGCGCTTCCCAGGGGCCTCGGATTTCCCAGACAAATTGTCTGCTGGGCTCCCTTCCATTACCTCAGCAATCTCCTCAGAAATGCCACCTCACTCCCCTTGACATCCCCTCACATTTTCTTACACAAACAGTTCTTGTGTCCCCTCTAAATGACCCCGGGTTTTCAGCTAAATGAATGGCATGACCCGTGGCCACTGCCCATGATTCACCCGACCAAAATCAAGAGCAAATGTTGGTTGGGCTTTAAGAACTTGAAATAACTTTGAAGCAAAAAAGATCACCTTTTTCTTCTGGGTTTTTTTCTTTTGGATGCCGGACTTGCCTCTGTGGATGCGTGCTTAACTCTTGCTGCAGGGGACTGTCAGGCCTGAATGGCCGTGAGTTCATGTTCTTCTCACTGGGGAATCAAAAATTATTGTTAATTAGACCACAGAAATATTTTCTGAAACCTCTCCCCTTTCCTGCCCTTTGCTGGTACATCTCCTGTTTGTGCCTTTGAATTTACAGCTGTTCCCTGATGGCCCTGCCTTACTTTTGTGCCGCTCCTAGCTGGGAAAAACTGGGAAAACCTAGGGGGTACAGAGGTGAAATTTTTAGCTGGATTTTTCTAAAATTTCTAATTCTACTGAAATTATTTCCAATTCTCCAGTGAGAAGAGCACGAACTCTCTGAACTCCATTCAGGCCTGACAGTCACTGCGGGAAATCTGACACAGTATTAATAAGTAACCTTTCCTGAGAGCAGTCATCACCCCAGTCCTCCAGCCTTGGCAAATTTTTTGCAATGAATGGACCCAAGTTCTAATCCTTAACCTAAATTTCTGTCAACTTTTGTTAGAGTTACCAGACAGTAAATCATGCAACAGAATTTTAAAATTGCACAAAGAATAACAGGCCCAGACCAAACCTAACCACCCCCATCACTGCTCCACCCCAATTTGGGGAGAAACAGTGATATAGTTTATAATTACTCTCCTTCCATGCTATTCAGTCCTTCACTGCACATCCCCAGAGAGGATTCACTCCACCTTTTGTTCCTAACAGCACCTCTCTCTCCAGCACCAATCCCATTTGTCACAGGCACAAAGGGAGCAGACCTAAGGCAATGGTTCCAGCAGCAGCGGCAATCCCAAACTCCCTGTTCCCTGGATTGCTCATCCGAGCACTCCCAGGAATCTCACCTCATCCCAGACTCTCTGTCCTCAGAGGGAAACAAAGCCTGACGGGACAAGGCTCTGGCACCCCATTTCCTCTTGTTCCTGCTGAACTGGAAAGCCACGGGTAAGTGCAGTCCCTCAGACCTTGCACCCCTGAACACCAGGAGAGCTGGAGTTTCACCCAGATCCCAGATTCCCTAGGCAGTTAATCCCAGCAGGGAGGAAAAGAGGAACCCTGCATTCTCTGAGTTACCCCACATCATGGGCAGGACCAGGAGCCCTCCAGGCTCAGACCTCTGGTGCTGAAGCCTCTTGGCTTTGGCTGCTCAAACACCACAGCTCTTGGCAAAGATGGGCAGAGTGTAATGATTTTTCCTGTCCTGAAAGAGAGGAGGAAAAGAAAATTAAGTCCACTGCAGAAGGATTCCAGCTCTCACACTTCTGCTCTGATGCTCGCTGTGGGGTTTTATCCATGACAGGTGACACCAATTCAGAGTGCCCTTCTCCAGCATTTTTATTCCTAATTATTTCAGACATTAAAAGGATGCTAATTTTTCTTATTGCATTCTTTCCTTAATTTGAACAGAACCATTTTCATCCCAGACCCCACTTGTCCGTTATTCAATCCTTTAGCACTGGACTTTACACAAAGGGATACCCGTGGTGCTGCATCACAAGAAATCCCAAAGAGAAACCCCTCCAAAACCTGACAAAGAAAGGTTTCAAGGCTCTCCAGAACACAGACAGATGTTCATACCTTGTCAGGCCAGACCAATTCTGTCCCATCCACCTGAGCTGTGCAGGTGAGGCAAAGGCTCCCCTTCCTCCTAGGGAATCACTGTGGTCTGAGACCACAGATATCCATCCTGGGGAGCACCTGGAAACAACGTGGGAAAGGCAAAATTAGACTGTTTTCTATCAGAAAATGAGTAATAATAGTAATAATCAAAACTTCTGGACAAATTTAGTAACATCACTTTCATATGATAAATACAGGCCATGCCCATCCTTCAAGCCCAGGTGAAAACAGGAAAGAGAACTACAGGAAAAACAGAGTCCCTTATTTGGATGTATTTCCTAAAGACCACATTGTATGCTCTTTGTTTCTTTAAAATAATGGATTACTGGTAAAAAGCATCTTGGGCCCATATTTTATCAGCCACAGGCAGGACAAGGTGAGCTACATCTGGAGAGCCAGGGAGATGCAGGACCTTGGCACACCAAGGATAAGAGCAGGGGAAGCAGGGGAGGTGTGGGGGGGAGAGCTGGAGAAGTGAAGGAACAGGCATTTTCTTGTTCAGATTCATCAGTGCTGGGAACTTGGAAAACACATGGTGCTGCATGCATCGAGGACATAATGCCCACGATTTGGTTGTTTTCCTTTGCTCACACGCTTGGCTTCATCCCCTCTCCAGAGGAGCAGAGAATTCCTCCAGGGTAAGGGTGAATCTGGTCCCACTCCAGGGATGTGTCCAGTAAAGGAGGGGAGTTGTTTAGAGGAACTAACTGACCACAAAAATCAAACCCATCAAACACTGAAATGGCCTACACTGAGCTGTAACACCAAGTGTTCACAGCAGGCAGAGGCACGAAGTGCACGCAGGACCAAGAAGCACCACTCCGGTGTTTCTGCTTACATGTATTTTAGCTCTGTTTCCCTTCACAGCTGCTATTCTGCCAAGGTCAGTTCCATTTTCAGAAGCCTGTGTCACATGTAGTCAAGGCTGGAAATCCTCCCTTAGGATTTCCACATCACATCTAGATTTGCTAGGAAGCACATGCACACACAGATGCCCATTTCTGTGATATGTCAATCAGAAATCATGTAACCCAGCAACTTGCTCCTCACTTCACCACTTGGAAATACATTCAAAAGCCAGAAAAACCCCAACCAAACAACAACCCACAAAAGACACAGCTTAGTGCAGCTTCATCTTAATATTCTGCTCAGTGATGGAGAGAAAGGAGGAAAGCTGTTCTTCTAGTTCTGCACCAAGCAGTTTGAAACAGCCAATACTGTCCCCACCTGCAGCTCTGGCAGCTTCCCTCTTTCCTTCAGCCTTGCCCTGACTTCTGAGGGGCCAGAGGCACCACACAACCCAAAAGGATCAGCACTCACACCCACCGCTAGTACAGACATCTTCACGGTCCATCTTTGGCCAAACAAACTCCAGGATGTTTTTGTTTTCCTGACAGACTTGGCCAACTTCATTCCCATTTATCAAGGCAACAGACACCCTGTATGGCTCTGGGGTCAGAGGACCTCTACTGGCACAAGAACCCAAGAGAAGATTGGAGGGAAGAATCCAAGAGCAAATTGAAATCCCAGCTATGCAATGAAGGTCTGCTTCTGGCAGGTTCCTTGTGGCTTTTGGGGCTCAAGAAAAGCCTTTAGACCATAAAAACATAGGTGAAAACCCCACACCGAGCACTTGGCTTTAAAGATGTTGCACTTAACGTTACAGACAGAATTGCTTTGGGATTTGGCATTTCCTGCACCCACCCAAACACATTAAAAGAATTAAGTGCAGAGTCCTGAAGCTCAGTTCTTCCAATCTTATTTTGGTGGTGTCACTTGACATACCTAAATCCACAGCAATACTTCAAAAAATGAGAAGCAACCCCACCCCCCTTCAGTTTTCCAGTTTAAAGGTCCTCTTAAGAACAGGTTAAAGAAAAGAAGAAAAGCCCAAGACCTACTATCAGCTAGTGTACCAACCACCCGTTTTGCATAGATTTTTATTACACCCAATGGCTTCTCTAAGAAAATAAATTTGTACCTGCAAAAACCTGTGGGAATTACTGCGTTGGGACGGTTGGGACAAACTCAGGCACTCTCTGTATTCTGGTCTTGAAGTTTGCAGTTTATTTGGTAGGGTGTGGGTATATATGAGGCCCTGCTAGGAACTGCAGCTGCAGCTCAGAGCAGGACAGAGAGAGACGGATAGAGCAAGAGTAAGAGGAGAGAGTAAGAAAGCAAGAGTGAAGGGAGCGTAAGAGAGTAAGAGAGATATTTTCCCGTTTACAATACAATAAATCTATGTTGAATATTCTAATTTCCACTAACCAATCTAATACAAGATACAAATTCTCTAACATTGGCATGCAACCGAAAGGAATCACTATATTACCATGTTTTCCTGCTTTTCTTATCTCTCAATTTTATCTGGGACCCTTCCTGGCATGCCTAGGGAGGATGTCTGTTTGCTTTTTGGTATTCGCAGCATCTAACATTATCTAAACAAAGGGGCCTTCAGGCATTCAGTTGCTTTCAGCCACACAGTCGAAAATTGCTATAATTTCTATTTCGCTTATATTTTCCATATTCTCAAAGTCTTTTGCTAGGCACTCGTACTTATAAGGTTTCCCTAATTCATCCTTCCCAACAAAAACCCATCCAGGAGGGGCAGGTGTTTCTGAGCCCACACCTCGCAGGTAAAGGATCAGAGAAGGAGTGGCACAGAGGGATCCAAAAGTGCCCAAGAGGTTCAAGTTCACTGTGTTTGTGCAGTATTATTTGAAACCAAAGCTCTCTGCAGCTGCCCCAAGCCTGGAGTCAACAGAAACCAAATGAGCTCCCCCTCCTACCACATTTTCTGCCTTCTCTCATCAAGGGAGGATCACATCATGCAAAAGATAATAGAGAAGATGGTAACAGCAGTCCAGTGCCCCCAGGATGGCTGGCACCAGGGTTCATTCCATCCTCTGGCTGATGGAACTTAAACCCAGGTGTTCTGGGATTGAAGGATCAAAGTCCAGTTTTGCCACTTGCCGTTCCACTCCCTCCCACGTTTGCAGAGCAGGAATATTGCTGGGTTCCGTATTACAGCCCAAAGAAGCAGCCCCGGGAGTTCTGCTGGAGCTATTGGCTCACAGACTTCTACACACTTGATCAGAGAAATTCAACTTTTCTAAGCCAAATACTTGAGAAAAATACCACTATGCTAATACAGATTACTTCAAAAAGTGAAGTGATCACTATGTCACCTAACAAACCACTAAAAAATACTTTTCAAATATACTGAGTCACACTACATACTTTCCTCTGTTAGAAAAAAAAAGTTTAAGAAGAGTCTTAGGTGTTACAAAATAAACTACTACCTGCTTGAAGACCAAAAAAGAGCTCCTCATCCTGGAGTAATTCCTTCACAGCAGCCCAGTCTCGTGTTAATTGTTTCAGTGCCGACTAGAGGTTCCAGGATATCGGATCTAAGTCTTTGACTTCTACCGGGAGTTCTGGTGCAATTGAAAACACCAACAAGCGTGCGACCCTTCCTCTGAAAATAAAATAGATGTGAAGAACACATGCAGAGATGGCAAGTGTCAGGAGACGTTTACAAGCAAGAATCTCCTACAAATATGAGGTATGCTTTGGCATGCTTAGCATGTCCCTTTTTTCTACGTTTATTATATCAACTCCAGCAGTTTAGGATGCTAGGAAATTCAATGTGATTTAATATAATATTAGCCCTCAATTCTATCAGTATAAAAATATATTTGTACTTAGTATTTTATTCCTATTTTGTAGTACTATTCCATTACTACTGCAGCAGAAAATTTTACATTTTCCCCCTCCACTAAACTAATTAAAAATGAACAGGCCAACCCTACACAAAGAGGCAAATTATAAAGTTACAAAGATCAAATATTAATCAGAACAATTTACTTGAAATTACATTTCTGAAAAGAATTTAAAATCGATTTAGAAGTCAAAAAGACAAATTGAGTTTGGAGAAGGCGTTTGGCACTCCAAGGGCAGCCAGGGTTACAGGTGGTGGCAGCTTGGGGCCGGGAGAAATCCCGGTCCATTTGGAATTTTAGCAGGCAGAAGCCTGATTTGGTGCACAGGTCCCTGGACGCGAAGTCTGGCCCTTTTCCCTGTGAAACAAAACTTACTCTTGCCAGGTTCCTGAGATCAGCTACGAGGAGGCTTTTGGCACTCCAAGAGCAGCAGGGTCACAGCTGGATGCCGCTGGGGTCTGGGTGACACCGTGCTCCATTTGGAATTTTAGCATGTAGATGACTGCTCCTGGCCACAGGCCCCAGGATAGAATCTGATGGCCTTTTCCCTGCGAATCCACACTCACGCTTCCAGGGTTCCTGAGATCTGCACAGAGGAGGGTTTCGGCACTCCAAAGGCAGCCAGGCTTCTAAATGGTGGCAGCTTGGGGCTGGGAGAAACCACGCTCCATTTGGAATTTTGTCAAGCTGAAGGCCAGAACACGGCTCTGGACATGAATAGCGGTCCTTTTCGCTGTTAAACAAAACCAGAATAAAAACTTGGTCTGTTCTGAGTTTTAGCAGGCAGAAGCCCAGGCCCAGGCCCGGCATCACTGGACATGGGAAGTTGCCCAATTTTCCTGTGAAACAACACTCACACTCCCAGGGTTCCTGAGACCAGTTAGGAGGAGGCTTTTGGCATCCCAAAGAGAGCCAGGATTACAGGTGGGGGCAGCTGTGGTATGGAAGCAATCCCGGTCCATTTGGAATTTTAGCAGGCAGAAGCCTGGTGGGGGGCACAGGTATCTGGACAAAAACTGTGGCCCTTTCCTCTGTGAAACAAAACTCATTCTGCTGGGTTCCTGAGACCAGTTAGGACGGGGCTTTTGGCACTCCAAGAGAAGCCAGGGTTCCAGGTGGTTCCAGCTGTGGTATGGGAGTAATCCCAGTCCATTTGGACAAAGAAAACCTAAGACCCTCACCGAACTCCAGAGGCCCCCATAACCCTAGAGATCCCAAAGCAAAGACACCGCCCTAACCCTAGAGTGAGCCCAACCTGAGATGCCCCCATAACCCTAGACGCCTTCATAACCCTAGTTGCTCTGCTAATACTAGAACCCCAGTGAACCCTAGACATTCCCAAACCCCAGACACCCCCCAAACCGTAGAGTCACCCCAAGCCTAGATAGCCCCACAACAATAGACACCCCAAAACCCCACACGTAACCCCTAACCCTAGACCCTCAGCGAATCCTAGACATGCCCCTAAAACTAGACACACTCAAACCCTAGACACCCCCCAACCCCAGATCCAGCCCAAGCCTAGACACCCTCAAAACCCCAGACGCTCCATAACCGTAGAAGCTCCACTAATCCCAGACGTCCCCACAACCCTAGACACCACCAGAACCCTAGATGTCCCCCCAACCCTAAACTCCGAGCCAACTCTAGACAGCCCCAAACCCTAGAAACCCCCGTAACCCTACAGTCAGCCCAACCCTCGTCGCCCCCAGAAACTTAGACACCCCCAGACCTAAGCCTAGACTCAGCCTAAAGCTAGAAGCCCCACAACCCTAGATGCCCTCAGAACCCGAGAAGCTCCTGTAACCCTAGACCCCCACATAACACAACCCCCACATAAGACAACCACATAACCCTAGACACCCCCTAAACCTAGAGCCAGCCCAACCCAAGATGCCCTCAAAACCCTAGACACACCCAAAACCTCAGATGCTCCCCTAAAATTAGACCTTCAACAAACACTAGATGTCCCCATAACCCTAGACACCCCCAAACCCTAGATACCTCTTGAAGCCAAGAGCCAGCCAACCCTAGACACCCCCAAAACTTCAGATGCACCCCTAAAATTAGACCCTCAGCGAACCCTAGCTTCTCTAACCCTAGACACCCAGTGAACACTACACACTCTCATAACCCTAAACACCCCACTAATCCTAGACGATCCAACAACCCTAGACCCTAGATGTCCCCCTAACCCTAGACATACCCAAATCCCAGACATGCCCCCAACCCTAGAGCCAGCCTAACCCTAGATACCCCCACAACCCTAGACTCCCCCAGAATCCTAGAAGCTCCACTAACCTTAGACCCCCAGCGAACTCCAGACATCCCCATAACCCTAGACACCCCCCCTAACCCAAGAGCCAGCCTAACCCTAGACAACTCCACCACGCTAGACACCCCCAGGACCCTAGAAGCTCCTGAAAACTCAGAACCCCAGCGAACCATAGACACCCCCCTAACCCCACAGCCAGCCTAACCCTAGACACCTCCAAAACCCTAGACCCTGCCCTAACGCTAGACCCTCAGTGAACCCTAGATATCCCCCTGACCCTAGATACCTCCAAATCCTAGACATCTCCCTAACCCTAGAGTCAGCCTAACCCTAGACGCCCCCACAAACCAAGATGCCCCCAGAATCCTAGAAGCTCCTCTAACCCTAGACCCCCAGCAAACCCTAAACACCCCCATAATCCTAGATACCCCCCTAACCCATGACACTCCCCTAACCCTAGTCCCTCAGCGAACCCTAAATTTCCCCCTAACCATAGACACCCCCAAATCCTAGACACCTCCCTAACCTTGGAGCCAGCATTACCCTAGACACCCCCTCCACAACCCCAGATGCCCTCAGAACCCTAGAAGCTTCACTAACCCCAGATCCCCAGCGAACGCCAGACACCCCTGTAACCTTAGAAAATCCCCATAACTCTAGAGCTAGCCTAACCCTAGACACCACCAAACACATGACACCCCCTTAAGCCTAAACCCCCCTAACTCCAGACCCTCAGCGAACCCTAGATGTCCCCCTTATGCTAGGCATCCCCAACACTTGACACCGCCCTAACTGAAGTCAGCCTAAAGCTAGAAGCCCCCACAAACCTAGACGCCCCAGAAACCTAGAAGCTCCCCTAAACCTAGACCCCCAGACAAGCAGAGACACCACCCTAACCCTAGAGCCAGCTCAACCCTAGACGCACCCACAACCCTAGACATTCCCAAAATCCCAAACGCTCACCTAAGCTTAGATCCTCAGTGAACCCTAGATGTCCCCCTAAACCTAAACACCCCCAAACCTTAGACACCCCCCAACCCTAGAGCCAGCCCAACCCTAGACACCCCCACAACTCAGATGCTCCATAACCCTAGAAGCTCCCCTAATCCCAGACTCCCCCACAACCCTAGACACCACCACAATCCTAGTGTTATGAATGATGTTCTATTTTTCCAATTTATCAAGCAACAAGATTAAATTTAATAGTAACAAAATGAATACAATCAAAGTATTGGAGATGACAAAGTATTGGAGATGAAACAATCAAAGTGCATATATTTAAGAATATACAAAATTTGGCAGTAAGTAATTTAGTATAATTGAGGCTCATATAAAGCATAAGCAAAACCGACCGGGGAGGGGCCCCCCTCCGACCGGGGATACGGGGAGTGGTTCGCCATTCCTCACGTATCAAAGCATCCAGGCTAACAATCTCACTTATATACTGTAGGCTACAGAAGTTTCTAGAAAACTCCTCCTAGTTTCTATTCCTAAAATCTAGGTCACTGTGTGTACGGTGCATGCTCTACTAATGGGTTAGGGGTTCTCTCATCCTTTTGAGGGTCTTATTTCTGATGAAGACTCTTCGTCTTCATCAGTGACCGAGGTGTGACCCGCAGGTAGTGCAAGCGCACTATGTGACTGAGCAGATGTTTTCCATAACAAGACTTTAATTGAGTCCCATGCTTGGAATCATCCCATTTTGGCCCATTTCAAGGTCAAAACTTTCTATTTCTAGATGCTGCTTGTCAGACCTACATCCTTCTACTATTCTTGTCTGACTTTCTTCCAACCTCCTTCTTCGACTCCCAACATCTGGAAGATGTCCTTTGCCCTGTCTCACCCATCTCCCCCCTCACTCTGTAAAAATTGTCTTCTATTGATCTAAATACAATGTTGCTAATATAGTTACAATTTAATTAGCACGAATCACATTTATCACACTAGTCATCCCCAAAACCCTATATGTCCCCCTAACCCTAGACCCCCAGCCAACTCTAGACATCCCCAAACCCTAGAGACCCCCGTAACCCTACAGTCAGCCCAACCTTCGTCGCCCCCACAACCCTAGACACCCCCAGAACCCTAAACCTATACCCTCAATGAACCCCAGATGCCCTCCAAACACTAGACACCCCCAACCCCAGAGTCAGCCAACCCTAGATGCCCCCACAACCCTACACGCCCTCAAAACCGTAGATGTTCCTCTAACCCTAGACCCCCAGAGAACCCTACACATCCCTAAACCCTAGACACCCCCTAAACCCTAGAGCCTCCAAACTTAGACACCTCCACAACTCTAGACGCCCCCAGAACCCTAGAAGCTCCCGTAAGCCTAGACCCCCAGTAAACCCCAGACACCCGTATAACCCTAGACGACCCCCTCACCCTAGACCCCTAGCGAACCCTAGATGCCCCTCAACGCTAGACATTACCAAACCATAGACAAGCCCCAACTCTAGAGCCAGGCTAATCCTAAACGCCCCCACAACTCTAGACACCCCCAAAACCCTAGACACACCACAAACCCCATACCCCCAGCTAACCCAAGATGCCCCCCACCCTAGACCTCCTCAAACCTTAGACACTCCCTGAACCCCAGAGTCTGCCCAGCCCTAGACACCCCCACAATCCCGGATGCCCCCACAAGCCTAGACACCCCCTAACCCTAGACCCCCATCGAACCCCAGATGCTCCCTCCCAACTGTAGACCCCCCAGTACGCACACCACGGCCACCCATGTAAAAGCCCCCGACACAGAAAGGCGAGCAAAACATCCAACCCACAACCTGCCACAAAACAGCCAGATCGCAGCCAAATGGCAGGAAGCACCCTGCCATGCCAAGCCACCAAAGCCAACCAACAACCAGGGGCCCTCCAAAACCGCACCCCATGCCCAAGCCCTTCGGCCCATCAAGGAATCCCCAACAATCCCAAGCCATCACCACACCACAACAAGCAATACCATGGTTCCCAATCTAGACCCCACCCTGCACCAACGAAGAAATAGCCCAGCCAACACAGAAGCACACCCTCACCCAATGCAAGTCCACACAGAAGAGCAGGACAAACCCCAGATCACCTCCCAAGGGGACACACAGCCGCAGACAACCACAGCCGACACAGAGAGCTCACCCACCATCCCTCGCCACGCCCAGCACCGGGCAGGCTGGCACAGTTCCAGAGGCCGAAAAGCCTGCAGAGCAGTCACAACGACAGACGCTCACACAGAAGGCAGTGCGGGAGAGGAAACGAGCCCACCCGTAGCTGCAGCCCCCTAACCCACGCCCCAGATCTGGCACCCCCAGCCCGAGCAGTCCCATAAAGAACCCCCGCCCACGCCAGAAAAAAAGCCCCGCGCATCGCCAGGACAGGTGGGGCCCTGGGTCCCCGGGCCCGCAGGGGCAGTTCCCGTGTCCCGGCGGGTCCCGGGCACCCCGAAGAAATCGTCGCCCCCTCGCAGGGTCCCCGGCACAGCCCCGACCCCCGCCGCCGCAGCTGGAGCTTGCCCAAATCCCCGGCAGCAACCCAGCGCAGCGCTGCTTGGCGGCAGAGTGGGAGCTGTAACCATAGCCCCCGGCCCGCCCCCAGCGCTCCTGACCGGCGCGCCCCCTCCCAGCCGTGTCCACGCACGACCCGACTCCGGCCCGGCCATCCCGCGCCGAGCCCCACCCCTGGGCAGGACCACCCCAGCCACCCCCGATGCGTACAGGACCCGAACTAGAAGCCCCGACCCCCCGGTGGTCCCTCCCCAGCCCCTCGACCCCGCTCGGGCCATTCCGCTGCACCCAACTGCAGCTGGCCCACCCATATAGAGCGGCGCCGCCGAGGCAGCTGCACCCCAATGCCGTCACATCCCCGCCATCCCCCCTGCCATTCCCCAACCATGCCTCGCAGGCCCGCCTCACGCAGCATCGTTCGACCTCCCCACTCTGTCCCGTTCCCCATGCGCCCGCCACACTCCCTCGCGTCACTGCACCGCTCCACCCCAGCGGCGCTGCGGCACACCCCCTCACAGGAACGTGTCACCGTACCGACCCGACGCCCAACGCCACCCCGCCCCCGGCGCGGCCAGCCCGTACCCGGCAGCAGCCCAACCCGGGTTGCCACGACTGGCCGCCGGGTCCCCGACCCCCGCGAGACCCATCACCAAGACCGCCCGCACACCTGAACATTGGCCGCCATAGGCAGCAGAAACACGAGAGAAGAAGGAGCCCGCTGGGGTCAGGGGGCCGCCATCTTGTCCGGCGTCATGTGGACACACAGAAGCAGCCATCTTGCAAAGCAACCACATGGCCTCACGGGGGCCTCCATGTTCGGCCCCAACCCTGTGGCAGCAGGGGGCAGCCATCTTGGCTAGGGTTAGGGTTTAGGGTTTAGGGTTAGGGTTTTTGACTGCCCCCCCCCGGCGTTCCCCCCTGCGCCCCCTCCGTGCCCCCCCCCCCCTTTCCCCTTCCCTCTTTCCCCCCTTCCACTCCCTCCCCTCCTTTCTCCCCTTCCTCCTTTCTTCCCTCTTCCTCCCCTCTTCCATCCTCCCTTCTCTTCCCCCTTCCCTCCTCTCTTCCCTCTTCCCTCCCCTCTTCTCTCCCCTCTTCCATCCCCTCTTCCCTCCCTTCCCTCACCACTTCTTTCTCCACCTCATGTCCTCCAAAACACCACTGCTCGCCTCTACCTTCCCACATGCCTTAGGTACTGCCTTCAGCTCTCACCTCTCTTCTGCTTTAGCCTCTACCTATGGGCACATACATTTAGAGAGCTAGGCAGTTAGAGCTTGCAAATTTTTTGCAAGCCTGAATTTCTCCGGACTCTCAGCTCCATTCCCTGGCTCACAAGCTGACTCCAGCTTCAGTTATGGAGGAAGCATCCCAAGGTGGTGAAAAACAGAGTGGAATTCATAATAAACATTAACTCCTGTCTTTCCTGTGGGATATATTCTGAGGTACTGCCCCATGGATGTTTTTCCCAATTGTCCAATCAACTACTGTCCTGTCCTAGCTCCAGGTAACATGCTTTAAATACGGACTGTCCATACATTAAGGTTGGCCTTTTTTCCCTAAAGACGTCCATGTGTGTTGCTGTCCATTCTCTTCTCACTTCCACTCTGCATTCACATCTGCTTTCCTGCTTGCCTTTGCCTTTGCCTTTGCTTTTACACTCCTCTCTGCCTTCCACTCTACCTTCGATTGTAGATTCCTGACTGCATTCCAGTCCGGATTTGGTTCTAGCATCCTCTCTGCCTTGCACTCTGGATACAGTTCAGTTCAGATGCCTTCCAGTATGCCTTTGGTTCTAGATTCCTGTCTGCTATAGTGTCTGCTTCCTCCTGAAATCTAGAATCCCAATAACCCTGTAGTCAGTAGAACCCTAGACAAGCCCCTAAGCCTACACTCAGACCTATCTCTAGACCACTCCATCCCTAAACACCCCTCATCAATAGACACCCCCCATCACTAGACACCCCCCATCCTATGACACACCCTCAACCCTAGACACCCCCCATCCCTAAAAGCCTCCTCAAATCTACACACGGCTTCATCCCTAAACATGCCCCCATCCCTAGACAGGCCCCCATCCCTAAACACACCCCCAACCCAAGACACCCCATAACACTAGGCCATTCAAACCCTAGACCACAAGAACATTAGCCCCCCTCTAACCCTACTTATGATTAGGGTTCGGATTCGGGTTGGGTTCGGGTTAGGGTACGGGTTAGGGTACAGGTTAGGGCACGGGATAGCGTTAGGGTACGGATTAGGGTTAGGGTTAGGGTACGGGTAAGGTTTAGGGTACGGGTTAGCGTTAGGGTACGGGTAAGGGTATGGGTTAGGGTATGGGTTAGGGTACGGGTTAGGGTTAGGGTAAGGGTTAGGGTTAGGGTACGGGTTAGGGTACGGGTTAGGGATAGGGTTAGGGTAGGGGTTAGGGTTAGGGGTTAGGGGACGGCTTAGGGTTCGCAGTTAGGGTTAGGGTTAGGGTACGGGTTAGGGTACGAGTTAGGGTACGGGTTAGGGTTAGGGTATGGGTTAGGGTACGGGTTAGGGTTAAGGTAGGGGTTAGGGTACGGTTTAGGGTATGGGTTAGGGTACGGGTTAGGGTACGGGTTAGGGTACGGGTTAGGGTACGGGTTAGGGTTAGGGTTAGGGTTCGGGTTAGGGTTAGGGTAAGGGTTAGGGTACAGGTTAGGGTACTGGTTAGGGTTAGGGTACGGGTTAGGGTTAGGGTTAGGGTTAGGGTTAGGGTTAGGGTTAGGGTACGGGTTAGGGGTTAGGGTTAGGGTTAGGGTTAGGGGTTAGGGTTAGGGTACTGGTTAGGTTTAGGATTAGGGTACGGGTTAGGGTACGGGTTAGGGTATGGGTTAGGGTACGGGTTAGGGATAGGGCTAGGGTACGGGCATGGGTTAGGGTACGGGTTAGGGGTTAGGGTTAGGGTACGGGTTAGGGTACTGGTTAGGTTTAGGGTTAGGGTACGGGTTAGGGTACGGGTTAGGGTTAGGGTACGGGTTAGGGTACGGGTACGGGTACGGGCATGGGTTAGGGTACGGGTTAGGGGTTTGGGTTAGGGTACGGGTTAGGGGTTAGGGTACGGGTTAGGGTTAGGGTACGGGTTAGGGTATGAGTAAGGGTACGGGTTAGGGTTAGGGTACGTGTTAGGGTAAGGGTTAGGGTACGTGTTAGGGTTAGGGTACGTGTTAGGGTTAGGGTTAGGGTTAGGGTACGTGTTAGGGTTAGGGTACGTGTTAGGGTTTGGGTTAGGGTTAGGGTTAGGGTTAGGGTTAGGGTTAGGGTTAGGGTTAGGGTTAGGGGTTAGGGTTAGGGTTAGGGTTAGGGTTAGGGTTAGGGTTAGGGTTAGGGTTAGGGTTAGGGGTTAGGGTTAGGGTTAGGGTACGTGTTAGGGTTAGGGTTAGGGTTAGGGTACGTGTTAGGGTTAGGGTTAGGGTTAGGGTACGTGTTAGGGTACGTGTTAGGGTACGTGTTAGGGTACGTGTTAGGGTTAGGGTACGTGTTAGGGTTAGGGTACGTGTTAGGGTTAGGGTTAGGGTACGTGTTAGGGTTAGGGTTAGGGTTAGGGTACGTGTTAGGGTTAGGATTAGGGTTAGGGTACGTGTTAGGGTTAGGGTTAGGGTACGGGTTAGGGTACGGGTTAGGGTACGGGTTAGGGTACGGGTTAGGGTACGGGTTAGGGTACGGGTTAGGGTTAGGGTACGGGTTAGGGTTAGGGTTAGGGTACGGGTTAGGGTTAGGGTTAGGGTACGGGTTAGGGTTAGGGTACGGGTTAGGGTTAGGGTACGGGTACGGGTTAGGGTACGGGTACGGGTTAGGGTACGGGTTAGGGTACGGGTTAGGGTTAGGGTACGGGTTAGGGTTAGGGTACGGGTTAGGGTTAGGGTTAGGGTTAGGGTACGGGTTAGGGTACGGGTTAGGGTTAGGGTTAGGGTTAGGGTACGGGTTAGGGTTAGGGTTAGGGTACGGGTTAGGGTACGGGTTAGGGTACGGGTTAGGGTTAGGGTTAGGGTACGGGTTAGGGTTAGGGTTAGGGTACGGGTTAGGGTTAGGGTTAGGGTACGGGTTAGGGTTAGGGTTAGGGTACGGGTTAGGGTTAGGGTACGGGTTAGGGTTAGGGTACGGGTTAGGGTTAGGGTACGGGTTAGGGTTAGGGTTAGGGTACGGGTTAGGGTTAGGGTTAGGGTTAGGGTTAGGGTTAGGGTTAGGGTTAGGGTTAGGGTACGGGTTAGGGTTAGGGTTAGGGTTAGGGTTAGGGTTAGGGTACGGGTTAGGGTACGGGTTAGGGTTAGGGTACGGGTTAGGGTACGGGTTAGGGTTAGGGTTAGGGTTAGGGTACGGGTTAGGGTACGGGTTAGGGTACGGGTTAGGGTACGGGTTAGGGTACGGGTTAGGGTTAGGGTACGGGTTAGGGTACGGGTTAGGGTACGGGTTAGGGTACGGGTTAGGGTTAGGGTACGGGTTAGGGTACGGGTTAGGGTTAGGGTTAGGGTTAGGGTTAGGGTACGGGTTAGGGTTAGGGTTAGGGTACGGGTTAGGGTACGGGTTAGGGTTAGGGTACGGGTTAGGGTTAGGGTACGGGTTAGGGTACGGGTTAGGGTACGGGTTAGGGTACGGGTTAGGGTTAGGGTTAGGGTTAGGGTTAGGGTTAGGGTACGGGTTAGGGTTAGGGTTAGGGTTAGGGTTAGGGTTAGGGTTAGGGTTAGGGTTAGGGTACGGGTTAGGGTTAGGGTTAGGGTTAGGGTTAGGGTACGGGTTAGGGTTAGGGTTAGGGTTAGGGTTAGGGTTAGGGTTAGGGGTTAGGGTACGGGTTAGGGTTAGGGTACGGGTTAGGGTACGGGTTAGGGTACGGGTTAGGGTACGGGTTAGGGTACGGGTTAGGGTACGGGTTAGGGTACGGGTTAGGGTACGGGTTAGGGTTAGGGTTAGGGTTAGGGTTAGGGTTAGGGTTAGGGTTAGGGTTAGGGTTAGGGTTAGGGTTAGGGTTAGGGTACGGGTTAGGGTTAGGGTTAGGGTTAGGGTTAGGGTTAGGGTTAGGGTACGGGTTAGGGTTAGGGTTAGGGTTAGGGTTAGGGTTAGGGTTAGGGTTAGGGTTAGGGTACGGGTTAGGGTACGGGTTAGGGTACGGGTTAGGGTTAGGGTTAGGGTACGGGTTAGGGTTAGGGTACGGGTTAGGGTACGGGTTAGGGTACGGGTTAGGGTACGGGTTAGGGTTAGGGTTAGGGTTAGGGTTAGGGTACGGGTTAGGGTACGGGTTAGGGTACGGGTTAGGGTACGGGTTATGGTACGGGTTAGGGTACGGGTTAGGGTACGGGTTAGGGTTAGGGTTAGGGTTAGGGTACGGGTTAGGGTACGGGTTAGGGTACGGGTTAGGGTTAGGGTACGGGTTAGGGTTAGGGTACGGGTTAGGGTTAGGGTACGGGTTAGGGTACGGGTTAGGGTACGGGTTAGGGTACGGGTTAGGGTTAGGGTACGGGTTAGGGTTAGGGTACGGGTTAGGGTTAGGGTACGGGTTAGGGTACGGGTTAGGGTACGGGTTAGGGTTAGGGTACGGGTTAGGGTTAGGGTTAGGGTACGGGTTAGGGTACGGGTTAGGGTACGGGTTAGGGTTAGGGTTAGGGTTAGGGTTAGGGTTAGGGTTAGGGTTAGGGTACGGGTTAGGGTTAGGGTTAGGGTTAGGGTTAGGGTTAGGGTTAGGGTACGGGTTAGGGTTAGGGTACGGGTTAGGGTTAGGGTACGGGTTAGGGTTAGGGTACGGGTTAGGGTTAGGGTTAGGGTTAGGGTTAGGGTACGGGTTAGGGTTAGGGTACGGGTTAGGGTTAGGGTACGGGTTAGGGTTAGGGTACGGGTTAGGGTACGGGTTAGGGTACGGGTTAGGGTACGGGTTAGGGTACGGGTTAGGGTACGGGTTAGGGTACGGGTTAGGGTACGGGTTAGGGTACGGGTTAGGGTTAGGGTTAGGGTTAGGGTTAGGGTACGGGTTAGGGTTAGGGTTAGGGTTAGGGTTAGGGTACGGGTTAGGGTTAGGGTACGGGTTAGGGTTAGGGTTAGGGTACGGGTTAGGGTACGGGTTAGGGTACGGGTTAGGGTACGGGTTAGGGTTAGGGTTAGGGTTAGGGTTAGGGTTAGGGTTAGGGTTAGGGTACGGGTTAGGGTACGGGTTAGGGTACGCGTTAGGGTACGGGTTAGGGTACGGGTTAGGGTACGGGTTAGGGTACGGGTTAGGGTTAGGGTTAGGGTTAGGGTTAGGGTACGGGTTAGGGTTAGGGTTAGGGTTAGGGTTAGGGTTAGGGTTAGGGTACGGGTTAGGGTACGGGTTAGGGTACGGGTTAGGGTACGGGTTAGGGTTAGGGTACGGGTTAGGGTTAGGGTACGGGTTAGGGTACGGGTTAGGGTACGGGTTAGGGTACGGGTTAGGGTACGGGTTAGGGTTAGGGTACGGGTTAGGGTTAGGGTACGGGTTAGGGTTAGGGTACGGGTTAGGGTACGGGTTAGGGTACGGGTTAGGGTACGGGTTAGGGTTAGGGTTAGGGTTAGGGTTAGGGTTAGGGTTAGGGTTAGGGTTAGGGTTAGGGTACGGGTTAGGGTTAGGGTTAGGGTTAGGGTTAGGGTTAGGGTTAGGGTTAGGGTTAGGGTTAGGGTACGGGTTAGGGTACGGGTTAGGGTACGGGTTAGGGTTAGGGTACGGGTTAGGGTTAGGGTACGGGTTAGGGTTAGGGTACGGGTTAGGGTACGGGTTAGGGTACGGGTTAGGGTTAGGGTTAGGGTTAGGGTTAGGGTTAGGGTTAGGGTTAGGGTTAGGGTTAGGGTTAGGGTTAGGGTACGGGTTAGGGTTAGGGTACGGGTTAGGGTACGGGTTAGGGTACGGGTTAGGGTTAGGGTTAGGGTTAGGGTTAGGGTTAGGGTTAGGGTACGGGTTAGGGTTAGGGTACGGGTTAGGGTTAGGGTACGGGTTAGGGTACGGGTTAGGGTTAGGGTTAGGGTTAGGGTTAGGGTTAGGGTTAGGGTTAGGGTACGGGTTAGGGTTAGGGTACGGGTTAGGGTTAGGGTACGGGTTAGGGTACGGGTTAGGGTTAGGGTTAGGGTTAGGGTTAGGGTTAGGGTACGGGTTAGGGTTAGGGTTAGGGTACGGGTTAGGGTTAGGGTACGGGTTAGGGTTAGGGTACGGGTTAGGGTTAGGGTTAGGGTTAGGGTTAGGGTTAGGGTTAGGGTTAGGGTTAGGGTTAGGGTTAGGGTTAGGGTTAGGGTTAGGGTTAGGGTACGGGTTAGGGTACGGGTTAGGGTACGGGTTAGGGTACGGGTTAGGGTTAGGGTTAGGGTTAGGGTTAGGGTTAGGGTTAGGGTTAGGGTTAGGGTACGGGTTAGGGTTAGGGTACGGGTTAGGGTTAGGGTTAGGGTTAGGGTTAGGGTTAGGGTTAGGGTACGGGTTAGGGTACGGGTTAGGGTTAGGGTACGGGTTAGGGTTAGGGTTAGGGTTAGGGTTAGGGTTAGGGTTAGGGTTAGGGTACGGGTTAGGGTACGGGTTAGGGTTAGGGTACGGGTTAGGGTTAGGGTACGGGTTAGGGTACGGGTTAGGGTTAGGGTACGGGTTAGGGTACGGGTTAGGGTACGGGTTAGGGTACGGGTTAGGGTACGGGTTAGGGTACGGGTTAGGGTACGGGTTAGGGTACGGGTTAGGGTACGGGTTAGGGTTAGGGTACGGGTTAGGGTTAGGGTACGGGTTAGGGTTAGGGTACGGGTTAGGGTACGGGTTAGGGTACGGGTTAGGGTACGGGTTAGGGTTAGGGTTAGGGTTAGGGTTAGGGTTAGGGTTAGGGTTAGGGTACGGGTTAGGGTACGGGTTAGGGTACGGGTTAGGGTTAGGGTACGGGTTAGGGTACGGGTTAGGGTTAGGGTTAGGGTTAGGGTTAGGGTTAGGGTTAGGGTTAGGGTTAGGGTTAGGGTTAGGGTTAGGGTTAGGGTTAGGGTTAGGGTTAGGGTTAGGGTTAGGGTTAGGGTACGGGTTAGGGTTAGGGTTAGGGTACGGGTTAGGGTACGGGTTAGGGTACGGGTTAGGGTTAGGGTTAGGGTACGGGTTAGGGTTAGGGTTAGGGTACGGGTTAGGGTTAGGGTTAGGGTACGGGTTAGGGTTAGGGTTAGGGTACGGGTTAGGGTTAGGGTACGGGTTAGGGTTAGGGTACGGGTTAGGGTTAGGGTACGGGTTAGGGTTAGGGTTAGGGTACGGGTTAGGGTTAGGGTTAGGGTTAGGGTTAGGGTTAGGGTACGGGTTAGGGTTAGGGTTAGGGTTAGGGTTAGGGTACGGGTTAGGGTACGGGTTAGGGTACGGGTTAGGGTACGGGTTATGGTACGGGTTAGGGTACGGGTTAGGGTACGGGTTAGGGTTAGGGTTAGGGTTAGGGTACGGGTTAGGGTACGGGTTAGGGTACGGGTTAGGGTACGGGTTAGGGTTAGGGTACGGGTTAGGGTTAGGGTTAGGGTACGGGTTAGGGTTAGGGTTAGGGTTAGGGTTAGGGTTAGGGTTAGGGTACGGGTTAGGGTTAGGGTACGGGTTAGGGTACGGGTTAGGGTACGGGTTAGGGTACGGGTTAGGGTACGGGTTAGGGTTAGGGTACGGGTTAGGGTTAGGGTACGGGTTAGGGTTAGGGTACGGGTTAGGGTACGGGTTAGGGTACGGGTTAGGGTACGGGTTAGGGTTAGGGTTAGGGTTAGGGTTAGGGTACGGGTTAGGGTACGGGTTAGGGTACGGGTTAGGGTTAGGGTTAGGGTTAGGGTTAGGGTTAGGGTTAGGGTTAGGGTTAGGGTTAGGGTTAGGGTTAGGGTACGGGTTAGGGTTAGGGTACGGGTTAGGGTACGGGTTAGGGTACGGGTTAGGGTACGGGTTAGGGTTAGGGTACGGGTTAGGGTACGGGTTAGTAGGTTAGGGTTAGGGTTAGGGTTAGGGTTAGGGTTAGGGTTAGGGTTAGGGTTAGGGTTAGGGTTAGGGTTAGGGTTAGGGTTAGGGTTAGGGTTAGGGTTAGGGTTAGGGTTAGGGTTAGGGTTAGGGTTAGGGTTAGGGTTAGGGTTAGGGTTAGGGTTAGGGTTAGGGTTAGGGTTAGGGTTAGGGTTAGGGTTAGGGTTAGGGTTAGGGTTAGGGTTAGGGTTAGGGTTAGGGTTAGGGTTAGGGTTAGGGTTAGGGTTAGGGTTAGGGTTAGGGTTAGGGTTAGGGTTAGGGTTAGGGTTAGGGTTAGGGTTAGGGTTAGGGTTAGGGTTAGGGTTAGGGTTAGGGTTAGGGTTAGGGTTAGGGTTAGGGTTAGGGTTAGGGTTAGGGTTAGGGTTAGGGTTAGGGTTAGGGTTAGGGTTAGGGTTAGGTTAGGGTTAGGGTTAGGGTTAGGGTTAGGGTTAGGGTTAGGGTTAGGGTTAGGGTTAGGGTTAGGGTTAGGGTTAGGGTTAGGGTTAGGGTTAGGGTTAGGGTTAGGGTTAGGGTTAGGGTTAGGGTTAGGGTTAGGGTTAGGGTTAGGGTTAGGGTTAGGGTTAGGGTTAGGGTTAGGGTTAGGGTTAGGGTTAGGGTTAGGGTTAGGGTTAGGGTTAGGGTTAGGGTTAGGGTTAGGGTTAGGGTTAGGGTTAGGGTTAGGGTTAGGGTTAGGGTTAGGGTTAGGGTTAGGGTTAGGGTTAGGGTTAGGGTTAGGGTTAGGGTTAGGGTTAGGGTTAGGGTTAGGGTTAGGGTTAGGGTTAGGGTTAGGGTTAGGGTTAGGGTTAGGGTTAGGGTTAGGGTTAGGGTTAGGGTTAGGGTTAGGGTTAGGGTTAGGGTTAGGGTTAGGGTTAGGGTTAGGGTTAGGGTTAGGGTTAGGGTTAGGGTTAGGGTTAGGGTTAGGGTTAGGGTTAGGGTTAGGGTTAGGGTTAGGGTTAGGGTTAGGGTTAGGGTTAGGGTTAGGGTTAGGGTTAGGGTTAGGGTTAGGGTTAGGGTTAGGGTTAGGGTTAGGGTTAGGGTTAGGGTTAGGGTTAGGGTTAGGGTTAGGGTTAGGGTTAGGGTTAGGGTTAGGGTTAGGGTTAGGGTTAGGGTTAGGGTTAGGGTTAGGGTTAGGGTTAGGGTTAGGGTTAGGGTTAGGGTTAGGGTTAGGGTTAGGGTTAGGGTTAGGGTTAGGGTTAGGGTTAGGGTTAGGGTTAGGGTTAGGGTTAGGGTTAGGGTTAGGGTTAGGGTTAGGGTTAGGGTTAGGGTTAGGGTTAGGGTTAGGGTTAGGGTTAGGGTTAGGGTTAGGGTTAGGGTTAGGGTTAGGGTTAGGGTTAGGGTTAGGGTTAGGGTTAGGGTTAGGGTTAGGGTTAGGGTTAGGGTTAGGGTTAGGGTTAGGGTTAGGGTTAGGGTTAGGGTTAGGGTTAGGGTTAGGGTTAGGGTTAGGGTTAGGGTTAGGGTTAGGGTTAGGGTTAGGGTTAGGGTTAGGGTTAGGGTTAGGGTTAGGGTTAGGGTTAGGGTTAGGGTTAGGGTTAGGGTTAGGGTTAGGGTTAGGGTTAGGGTTAGGGTTAGGGTTAGGGTTAGGGTTAGGGTTAGGGTTAGGGTTAGGGTTAGGGTTAGGGTTAGGGTTAGGGTTAGGGTTAGGGTTAGGGTTAGGGTTAGGGTTAGGGTTAGGGTTAGGGTTAGGGTTAGGGTTAGGGTTAGGGTTAGGGTTAGGGTTAGGGTTAGGGTTAGGGTTAGGGTTAGGGTTAGGGTTAGGGTTAGGGTTAGGGTTAGGGTTAGGGTTAGGGTTAGGGTTAGGGTTAGGGTTAGGGTTAGGGTTAGGGTTAGGGTTAGGGTTAGGGTTAGGGTTAGGGTTAGGGTTAGGGTTAGGGTTAGGGTTAGGGTTAGGGTTAGGGTTAGGGTTAGGGTTAGGGTTAGGGTTAGGGTTAGGGTTAGGGTTAGGGTTAGGGTTAGGGTTAGGGTTAGGGTTAGGGTTAGGGTTAGGGTTAGGGTTAGGGTTAGGGTTAGGGTTAGGGTTAGGGTTAGGGTTAGGGTTAGGGTTAGGGTTAGGGTTAGGGTTAGGGTTAGGGTTAGGGTTAGGGTTAGGGTTAGGGTTAGGGTTAGGGTTAGGGTTAGGGTTAGGGTTAGGGTTAGGGTTAGGGTTAGGGTTAGGGTTAGGGTTAGGGTTAGGGTTAGGGTTAGGGTTAGGGTTAGGGTTAGGGTTAGGGTTAGGGTTAGGGTTAGGGTTAGGGTTAGGGTTAGGGTTAGGGTTAGGGTTAGGGTTAGGGTTAGGGTTAGGGTTAGGGTTAGGGTTAGGGTTAGGGTTAGGGTTAGGGTTAGGGTTAGGGTTAGGGTTAGGGTTAGGGTTAGGGTTAGGGTTAGGGTTAGGGTTAGGGTTAGGGTTAGGGTTAGGGTTAGGGTTAGGGTTAGGGTTAGGGTTAGGGTTAGGGTTAGGGTTAGGGTTAGGGTTAGGGTTAGGGTTAGGGTTAGGGTTAGGGTTAGGGTTAGGGTTAGGGTTAGGGTTAGGGTTAGGGTTAGGGTTAGGGTT
Source organism: Sturnus vulgaris (assembly GCF_052056855.1). Classification (NCBI taxonomy): domain Eukaryota; kingdom Metazoa; phylum Chordata; class Aves; order Passeriformes; family Sturnidae; genus Sturnus; species Sturnus vulgaris. Next base: position 6,941 of record NW_028276483.1, on the reverse strand, counting down.
AGGGTTAGGGTTAGGGTTAGGGTTAGGTTAGGGTTAGGGTTAGGGTTAGGGTTAGGGTTAGGGTTAGGGTTAGGGTTAGGGTTAGGGTTAGGGTTAGGGTTAGGGTTAGGGTTAGGGTTAGGGTTAGGGTTAGGGTTAGGGTTAGGGTTAGGGTTAGGGTTAGGGTTAGGGTTAGGGTTAGGGTTAGGGTTAGGGTTAGGGTTAGGGTTAGGGTTAGGGTTAGGGTTAGGGTTAGGGTTAGGGTTAGGGTTAGGGTTAGGGTTAGGGTTAGGGTTAGGGTTAGGGTTAGGGTTAGGGTTAGGGTTAGGGTTAGGGTTAGGGTTAGGGTTAGGGTTAGGGTTAGGGTTAGGGTTAGGGTTAGGGTTAGGGTTAGGGTTAGGGTTAGGGTTAGGGTTAGGGTTAGGGTTAGGGTTAGGGTTAGGGTTAGGGTTAGGGTTAGGGTTAGGGTTAGGGTTAGGGTTAGGGTTAGGGTTAGGGTTAGGGTTAGGGTTAGGGTTAGGGTTAGGGTTAGGGTTAGGGTTAGGGTTAGGGTTAGGGTTAGGGTTAGGGTTAGGGTTAGGGTTAGGGTTAGGGTTAGGGTTAGGGTTAGGGTTAGGGTTAGGGTTAGGGTTAGGGTTAGGGTTAGGGTTAGGGTTAGGGTTAGGGTTAGGGTTAGGGTTAGGGTTTAGGGTTAGGGTTAGGGTTAGGGTTAGGGTTAGGGTTAGGGTTAGGGTTAGGGTTAGGGTTAGGGTTAGGGTTAGGGTTAGGGTTAGGGTTAGGGTTAGGGTTAGGGTTAGGGTTAGGGTTAGGGTTAGGGTTAGGGTTAGGGTTGGTTAGGGTTAGGGTTAGGGTTAGGGTTAGGGTTAGGGTTAGGGTTAGGGTTAGGGTTAGGGTTAGGGTTAGGGTTAGGGTTAGGGTTAGGGTTAGGGTTAGGTTAGGGTTAGGGTTAGGGTTAGGGTTAGGGTTAGGGTTAGGTTAGGGTTAGGGTTAGGGTTAGGGTTAGGGTTAGGGTTAGGGTTAGGGTTAGGGTTAGGGTTAGGGTTAGGGTTAGGGTTAGGGTTAGGGTTAGGGTTAGGGTTAGGGTTAGGGTTAGGGTTAGGGTTAGGGTTAGGGTTAGGGTTAGGGTTAGGGTTAGGGTTAGGGTTAGGGTTTAGGGTTAGGGTTAGGGTTAGGGTTAGGGTTAGGGTTAGGGTTAGGGTTAGGGTTAGGGTTAGGGTTAGGGTTAGGGTTAGGGTTAGGGTTAGGGTTAGGGTTAGGGTTAGGGTTAGGGTTAGGGTTAGGGTTAGGGTTAGGGTTAGGGTTAGGGTTAGGGTTAGGGTTAGGGTTAGGGTTAGGGTTAGGGTTAGGGTTAGGGTTAGGGTTAGGGTTAGGGTTAGGGTTAGGGTTAGGGTTAGGGTTAGGGTTAGGGTTAGGGTTAGGGTTAGGGTTAGGGTTAGGGTTAGGGTTAGGTTAGGGTTAGGGTTAGGTTAGGGTTAGGGTTAGGGTTAGGGTTAGGGTTTAGGGTTGGGTTAGGGTTAGGGTTAGGGTTAGGGTTAGGGTTAGGTTAGGGTTAGGGTTAGGGTTAGGGTTAGGGTTAGGGTTAGGGTTAGGGTTAGGGTTAGGGTTAGGGTTAGGGTTAGGGTTTAGGGTTAGGGTTAGGGTTAGGGTTAGGGTTAGGGTTAGGGTTAGGGTTAGGGTTAGGGTTAGGGTTAGGGTTAGGGTTAGGGTTAGGGTTAGGGTTAGGGTTAGGGTTAGGGTTAGGGTTAGGGTTAGGGTTAGGGTTAGGGTTGGGTTAGGGTTAGGGTTAGGGTTAGGGTTAGGGTTAGGGTTAGGGTTAGGGTTAGGGTTAGGGTTAGGGTTAGGGTTAGGGTTAGGGTTAGGGTTAGGGTTAGGGTTAGGGTTAGGGTTAGGGTTTAGGGTTAGGGTTAGGGTTAGGGTTAGGGTTAGGGTTAGGGTTAGGGTTAGGGTTAGGGTTAGGGTTAG